>NW_027167885.1:0-101186 GCF_040954835.1 Lepisosteus oculatus
GCAAGTTTGGTCAACCCCATGTAAGTTTTGGGGCAGTAACCAGCACCCTTTTCAAAACGTGTTTTTCAGCCCGAAATAAACGCGTTTTTTCAGACAACTGAATCCCCATGTAACAGCAAGGCTCAGAAGAGCCCACACACTCAGATCTTAACCCCAGTGTGCAGAAAGTGTCAAAACGTGTTTTTCAGCAGAAATAAACATGTTTCTGCAAGTTTGGTCAACCCCATGTAAGTTATGGGGCAGTAACAGCACCCTATTCAAAACGTGTTTTTCAGCCCGAAATAAACGCGTTTTTTCAGACAACTGAATCCCCATGTAACAGCAAAAC
This sequence comes from Lepisosteus oculatus, assembly GCF_040954835.1. Taxonomy (NCBI): domain Eukaryota; kingdom Metazoa; phylum Chordata; class Actinopteri; order Semionotiformes; family Lepisosteidae; genus Lepisosteus; species Lepisosteus oculatus. Next base: position 329 of record NW_027167885.1, read on the forward strand.
TCAGAAGAGCCCACACACTCAGATCTTAACCCCAGTGTGCAGAAAGGGTCAAAACGTGTTTTTCAGCAGAAATAAACATGTTTCTGCAAGTTAGGTCAACCCCATGTAAGTTTTGGGGCAGTAACAGCACCATTTTCAAAACGTGTTTTTCAGCCCGAAATAAACGCGTTTTTTCAGACAACTGAATCCCCATATAACAGCAAAACTCAGAAGAGCCCACACACTCAGATCTTAACCCCACTGTGCAGAAAGGGTCAAAACGTGTTTTTCAGCAGAAATAAACATGTTTCTGCAAGTTTGGTCAACCCCATGTAAGTTATGGGGCAGTAACAGCACCCTTTTCAAAACGTGTTTTTCAGCCCGAAATAAACGCGTTTTTTGAGACAACTGAATCCCCATGTAACAGCAAAACTTAGAAGAGCCCACACACTCAGATCTTAACCCCAGTGTGCAGAAAGGGTCAAAACGTGTTTTTCAGCAGAAATAAACATGTTTCTGCAAGTTTGGTCAACCCCATGTAAGTTATGGGGCAGTAACAGCACCCTTTTCAAAACGTGTTTTTCAGCCCGAAATAAACGCGTTTTTTCAGACAACTGAATCCCCATGTAACAGCAAAACTCAGAAGAGCCCACACACTCAGATCTTAACCCAAGTGTGCAGAAAGGGTCAAAACGTGTTTTTCAGCAGAAATAAACATGTTTCTGCAAGTTTGGTCAACCCCATGTAAGTTTTGGGGCAGTAACTGCACCCTTTTCAAAACGTGTTTTCAGCACGAAATAAACGCGTTTTTTCAGACAACTGAATCCCCATGTAACAGCAAGACTCAGAAGAGCCCACACACTCAGATCTTAACCCCAGTGTGCAGAAAGGGTCAAAACGTGTTTTTCAGCAGAAATAAACATGTTTCTGCAAGTTTGGTCAACCCCATGTAAGTTATGGGGCAGTAACAGCACCCTTTTCAAAACGTGTTTTTCAGCCCGAAATAAACGCGTTTTTTCAGACAACTGAATCCCCATGTAACAGCAAAACTCAGAAGAGCCCACACACTCAGATCTTAACCCCAGTGTGCTGAAAGGGTCAAAACGTGTTTTTCAGCAGAAATAAACATGTTTCTGCAAGTTTGGTCAACCCCATGTAAGTTATGGGGCAGTAACAGCACCCTTTTCAAAACGTGTTTTTCAGCCCGAAATAAACGCGTTTTTTCAGACAACTGAATCCCCATGTAACAGCAAAACTCAGAAGAGCCCACACACTCAGATCTTAACCCCAGTGTGCAGAAAGGGTCAAAACGTGTTTTTCAGCAGAAATAAACATGTTTCTGCAAGTTTGGTCAACCCCATGTAAGTTATGGGGCAGTAACAGCACCCTTTTCAAAACGTGTTTTTCAGCCCGAAATAAACGCGTTTTTTGAGACAACTGAATCCCCATGTAACAGCAAAACTTAGAAGAGCCCACACACTCAGATCTTAACCCCAGTGTGCAGAAAGGGTCAAAACGTGTTTTTCAGCAGAAATAAACATGTTTCTGCAAGTTTGGTCAACCCCATGTAAGTTATGGGGCAGTAACAGCACCCTTTTCAAAACGTGTTTTTCAGCCCGAAATAAACGCGTTTTTTCAGACAACTGAATCCCCATGTAACAGCAAAACTCAGAAGAGCCCACACACTCAGATCTTAACCCAAGTGTGCAGAAAGGGTCAAAACGTGTTTTTCAGCAGAAATAAACATGTTTCTGCAAGTTTGGTCAACCCCATGTAAGTTTTGGGGCAGTAACTGCACCCTTTTCAAAACGTGTTTTTCAGCACGAAATAAACGCGTTTTTTCAGACAACTGAATCCCCATGTAACAGCAAGACTCAGAAGAGCCCACACACTCAGATCTTAACCCCAGTGTGCAGAAAGGGTCAAAACGTGTTTTTCAGCAGAAATAAACATGTTTCTGCAAGTTTGGTCAACCCCATGTAAGTTATGGGGCAGTAACAGCACCCTTTTCAAAACGTGTTTTTCAGCCCGAAATAAACGCGTTTTTTCAGACAACTGAATCCCCATGTAACAGCAAAACTCAGAAGAGCCCACACACTCAGATCTTAACCCCAGTGTGCAGAAAGGGTCAAAACGTGTTTTTCAGCAGAAATAAACATGTTTCTGCAAGTTTGGTCAACCCCATGTAAGTTTTGGGGCAGTAACAGCACCCTTTTCAAAACGTGTTTTTCAGCCCGAAATAAACGCGTTTTTCAGACAACTGAATCCCCATGTAACAGCAAGGCTCAGAAGAGCCCACACACTCAGATCTTAACCCCAGTGTGCAGAAAGTGTCAAAACGTGTTTTCAGCAGAAATAAACATGTTTCTGCAAGTTTGGTCAACCCCATGTAAGTTATGGGGCAGTAACAGCACCCTTTTCAAAACGTGTTTTTCAGCCCGAAATAAACGCGTTTTTTCAGACAACTGAATCCCCATGTAACAGCAAAACTCAGAAGAGCCCACACACTCAGATCTTAACCCCAGTGTGCAGAAAGGGTCAAAACGTGTTTTTCAGCAGAAATAAACATGTTTCTGCAAGTTAGGTCAACCCCATGTAAGTTTTGGGGCAGTAACAGCACCATTTTCAAAACGTGTTTTTCAGCCCGAAATAAACGCGTTTTTTCAGACAACTGAATCCCCATATAACAGCAAAACTCAGAAGAGCCCACACACTCAGATCTTAACCCCACTGTGCAGAAAGGGTCAAAACGTGTTTTTCAGCAGAAATAAACATGTTTCTGCAAGTTTGGTCAACCCCATGTAAGTTATGGGGCAGTAACAGCACCCTTTTCAAAACGTGTTTTTCAGCCCGAAATAAACGCGTTTTTTGAGACAACTGAATCCCCATGTAACAGCAAAACTTAGAAGAGCCCACACACTCAGATCTTAACCCCAGTGTGCAGAAAGGGTCAAAACGTGTTTTTCAGCAGAAATAAACATGTTTCTGCAAGTTTGGTCAACCCCATGTAAGTTATGGGGCAGTAACAGCACCCTTTTCAAAACGTGTTTTTCAGCCCGAAATAAACGCGTTTTTTCAGACAACTGAATCCCCATGTAACAGCAAAACTCAGAAGAGCCCACACACTCAGATCTTAACCCCAGTGTGCAGAAAGGGTCAAAACGTGTTTTTCAGCAGAAATAAACATGTTTCTGCAAGTTTGGTCAACCCCATGTAAGTTTTGGGGCAGTAACAGCACCCTTTTCAAAACGTGTTTTTCAGCCCGAAATAAACGCGTTTTTTCAGACAACTGAATCCCCATGTAACAGCAAGGCTCAGAAGAGCCCACACACTCAGATCTTAACCCCAGTGTGCAGAAAGTGTCAAAACGTGTTTTTCAGCAGAAATAAACATGTTTCTGCAAGTTTGGTCAACCCCATGTAAGTTATGGGGCAGTAACAGCACCCTTTTCAAAACGTGTTTTTCAGCCCGAAATAAACGCGTTTTTTCAGACAACTGAATCCCCATGTAACAGCAAAACTCAGAAGAGCCCACACACTCAGATCTTAACCCCAGTGTGCAGAAAGGGTCAAAACGTGTTTTTCAGCAGAAATAAACATGTTTCTGCAAGTTAGGTCAACCCCATGTAAGTTTTGGGGCAGTAACAGCACCATTTTCAAAACGTGTTTTTCAGCCCGAAATAAACGCGTTTTTTCAGACAACTGAATCCCCATATAACAGCAAAACTCAGAAGAGCCCACACACTCAGATCTTAACCCCACTGTGCAGAAAGGGTCAAAACGTGTTTTTCAGCAGAAATAAACATGTTTCTGCAAGTTTGGTCAACCCCATGTAAGTTATGGGGCAGTAACAGCACCCTTTTCAAAACGTGTTTTTCAGCCCGAAATAAACGCGTTTTTTGAGACAACTGAATCCCCATGTAACAGCAAAACTTAGAAGAGCCCACACACTCAGATCTTAACCCCAGTGTGCAGAAAGGGTCAAAACGTGTTTTTCAGCAGAAATAAACATGTTTCTGCAAGTTTGGTCAACCCCATGTAAGTTATGGGGCAGTAACAGCACCCTTTTCAAAACGTGTTTTTCAGCCCGAAATAAACGCGTTTTTTCAGACAACTGAATCCCCATGTAACAGCAAAACTCAGAAGAGCCCACACACTCAGATCTTAACCCAAGTGTGCAGAAAGGGTCAAAACGTGTTTTTCAGCAGAAATAAACATGTTTCTGCAAGTTTGGTCAACCCCATGTAAGTTTTGGGGCAGTAACTGCACCCTTTTCAAAACGTGTTTTTCAGCACGAAATAAACGCGTTTTTTCAGACAACTGAATCCCCATGTAACAGCAAGACTCAGAAGAGCCCACACACTCAGATCTTAACCCCAGTGTGCAGAAAGGGTCAAAACGTGTTTTTCAGCAGAAATAAACATGTTTCTGCAAGTTTGGTCAACCCCATGTAAGTTATGGGGCAGTAACAGCACCCTTTTCAAAACGTGTTTTTCAGCCCGAAATAAACGCGTTTTTTCAGACAACTGAATCCCCATGTAACAGCAAAACTCAGAAGAGCCCACACACTCAGATCTTAACCCCAGTGTGCTGAAAGGGTCAAAACGTGTTTTTCAGCAGAAATAAACATGTTTCTGCAAGTTTGGTCAACCCCATGTAAGTTATGGGGCAGTAACAGCACCCTTTTCAAAACGTGTTTTTCAGCCCGAAATAAACGCGTTTTTTCAGACAACTGAATCCCCATGTAACAGCAAAACTCAGAAGAGCCCACACACTCAGATCTTAACCCCAGTGTGCAGAAAGGGTCAAAACGTGTTTTTCAGCAGAAATAAACATGTTTCTGCAAGTTAGGTCAACCCCATGTAAGTTTTGGGGCAGTAACAGCACCATTTTCAAAACGTGTTTTTCAGCCCGAAATAAACGCGTTTTTTGAGACAACTGAATCCCCATGTAACAGCAAAACTTAGAAGAGCCCACACACTCAGATCTTAACCCCAGTGTGCAGAAAGGGTCAAAACGTGTTTTTCAGCAGAAATAAACATGTTTCTGCAAGTTAGGTCAACCCCATGTAAGTTTTGGGGCAGTAACAGCACCATTTTCAAAACGTGTTTTTCAGCCCGAAATAAACGCGTTTTTTCAGACAACTGAATCCCCATATAACAGCAAAACTCAGAAGAAAACTCAGAAGAGCCCACACACTCAGATCTTAACCCCACTGTGCAGAAAGGGTCAAAACGTGTTTTTCAGCAGAAATAAACATGTTTCTGCAAGTTTGGTCAACCCCATGTAAGTTATGGGGCAGTAACAGCACCCTTTTCAAAACGTGTTTTTCAGCCCGAAATAAACGCGTTTTTTTGAGACAACTGAATCCCCATGTAACAGCAAAACTTAGAAGAGCCCACACACTCAGATCTTAACCCCAGTGTGCAGAAAGGGTCAAAACGTGTTTTCAGCAGAAATAAACATGTTTCTGCAAGTTTGGTCAACCCCATGTAAGTTATGGGCAGTAACAGCACCCTTTTCAAAACGTGTTTTTCAGCCCGAAATAAACGCGTTTTTTCAGACAACTGAATCCCCATGTAACAGCAAAACTCAGAAGAAGCCCACACACTCAGATCTTAACCCAAGTGTGCAGAAAGGGTCAAACGTGTTTTTCAGCAGAAATAAACATGTTTCTGCAAGTTTGGTCAACCCCATGTAAGTTATGGGGCAGTAACAGCACCCTTTTCAAACGTGTTTTTCAGCACGAAATAAACGCGTTTTTTCAGACAACTGAATCCCCATGTAACAGCAAGGCTCAGAAGAGCGCACACACTCAGATCTTAACCCCAGTGTGCAGAAAGTGTCAAAACGTGTTTTTCAGCAGAAATAAACATGTTTCTGCAAGTTTGGTCAACCCCATGTAAGTTATGGGGCAGTAACAGCACCCTTTTCAAAACGTGTTTTCAGCCCGAAATAAACGCGTTTTTTCAGACAACTGAATCCCCATGTAACAGCAAGACTCAGAAGAGCCCACACACTCAGATCTTAACCCCAGTGTGCAGAAAGGGTCAAAACGTGTTTTTCAGCAGAAATAAACATGTTTCTGCAAGTTTGGTCAACCCCATGTAAGTTATGGGGCAGTAACAGCACCCTTTTCAAAACGTGTTTTTCAGCCCGAAATAAACGCGTTTTTTCAGACAACTGAATCCCCATGTAACAGCAAAACTCAGAAGAGCCCACACACTCAGATCTTAACCCCAGTGTGCAGAAAGGGTCAAAACGTGTTTTTCAGCAGAAATAAACATGTTTCTGCAAGTTTGGTCAACCCCATGTAAGTTTTGGGGCAGTAACAGCACCCTTTTCAAAACGTGTTTTTCAGCCCGAAATAAACGCGTTTTTTCAGACAACTGAATCCCCATGTAACAGCAAGGCTCAGAAGAGCCCACACACTCAGATCTTAACCCCAGTGTGCAGAAAGTGTCAAAACGTGTTTTTCAGCAGAAATAAACATGTTTCTGCAAGTTTGGTCAACCCCATGTAAGTTATGGGGCAGTAACAGCACCCTTTTCAAACGTGTTTTTCAGCCCGAAATAAACGCGTTTTTCAGACAACTGAATCCCCATGTAACAGCAAAACTCAGAAGAGCCCACACACTCAGATCTTAACCCCAGTGTGCCAGAAAGGGTCAAAACGTGTTTTTCAGCAGAAATAAACATGTTTCTGCAAGTTTGGTCAACCCCATGTAAGTTTTGGGGCAGTAACTGCACCCTTTTCAAAACGTGTTTTTCAGCACGAAATAAACGCGTTTTTTCAGACAACTGAATCCCCATGTAACAGCAAGACTCAGAAGAGCCCACACACTCAGATCTTAACCCCAGTGTGCAGAAAGGGTCAAAACGTGTTTTTCAGCAGAAATAAACATGTTTCTGCAAGTTTGGTCAACCCCATGTAAGTTATGGGGCAGTAACAGCACCCTTTTCAAAACGTGTTTTTCAGCCCGAAATAAACGCGTTTTTCAGACAACTGAATCCCCATGTAACAGCAAAACTCAGAAGAGCCCACACACTCAGATCTTAACCCCAGTGTGCTGAAAGGGTCAAAACGTGTTTTTCAGCAGAAATAAACATGTTTCTGCAAGTTTGGTCAACCCCATGTAAGTTATGGGGCAGTAACAGCACCCTTTTCAAAACGTGTTTTTCAGCCCGAAATAACGCGTTTTTCAGACAACTGAATCCCCATGTAACAGCAAAACTCAGAAGAGCCCACACACTCAGATCTTAACCCAAGTGTGCAGAAAGGGTCAAAACGTGTTTTTCAGCAGAAATAAACATGTTTCTGCAAGTTTGGTCAACCCCATGTAAGTTTTGGGGCAGTAACTGCACCCTTTTCAAACGTGTTTTTCAGCACGAAATAAACGCGTTTTTTCAGACAACTGAATCCCCATGTAACAGCAAGACTCAGAAGAGCCCACACACTCAGATCTTAACCCCAGTGTGCAGAAAGGGTCAAAACGTGTTTTTCAGCAGAAATAAACATGTTTCTGCAAGTTTGGTCAACCCCATGTAAGTTATGGGGCAGTAACAGCACCCTTTTCAAAACGTGTTTTTCAGCCCGAAATAAACGCGTTTTTTCAGACAACTGAATCCCCATGTAACAGCAAAACTCAGAAGAGCCCACACACTCAGATCTTAACCCCAGTGTGCAGAAAGGGTCAAAACGTGTTTTTCAGCAGAAATAAACATGTTTCTGCAAGTTTGGTCAACCCCATGTAAGTTTTGGGGCAGTAACAGCACCCTTTTCAAAACGTGTTTTTCAGCCCGAAATAAACGCGTTTTTTCAGACAACTGAATCCCCATGTAACAGCAAGGCTCAGAAGAGCCCACACACTCAGATCTTAACCCCAGTGTGCAGAAAGTGTCAAAACGTGTTTTTCAGCAGAAATAAACATGTTTCTGCAAGTTTGGTCAACCCCATGTAAGTTATGGGGCAGTAACAGCACCCTTTTCAAAACGTGTTTTTCAGCCCGAAATAAACGCGTTTTTTCAGACAACTGAATCCCCATGTAACAGCAAAACTCAGAAGAGCCCACACACTCAGATCTTAACCCCAGTGTGCAGAAAGGGTCAAAACGTGTTTTTCAGCAGAAATAAACATGTTTCTGCAAGTTAGGTCAACCCCATGTAAGTTTTGGGGCAGTAACAGCACCATTTTCAAAACGTGTTTTTCAGCCCGAAATAAACGCGTTTTTTCAGACAACTGAATCCCCATATAACAGCAAAACTCAGAAGAGCCCACACACTCAGATCTTAACCCCACTGTGCAGAAAGGGTCAAAACGTGTTTTTCAGCAGAAATAAACATGTTTCTGCAAGTTTGGTCAACCCCATGTAAGTTATGGGGCAGTAACAGCACCCTTTTCAAAACGTGTTTTTCAGCCCGAAATAACGCGTTTTTTGAGACAACTGAATCCCCATGTAACAGCAAAACTTAGAAGAGCCCACACACTCAGATCTTAACCCCAGTGTGCAGAAAGGGTCAAAACGTGTTTTTCAGCAGAAATAAACATGTTTCTGCAAGTTTGGTCAACCCCATGTAAGTTATGGGGCAGTAACAGCACCCTTTTCAAAACGTGTTTTTCAGCCCGAAATAAACGCGTTTTTTCAGACAACTGAATCCCCATGTAACAGCAAAACTCAGAAGAGCCCACACACTCAGATCTTAACCCCAGTGTGCAGAAAGGGTCAAAACGTGTTTTTCAGCAGAAATAAACATGTTTCTGCAAGTTTGGTCAACCCCATGTAAGTTTTGGGGCAGTAACAGCACCCTTTTCAAACGTGTTTTTCAGCCCGAAATAAACGCGTTTTTTCAGACAACTGAATCCCCATGTAACAGCAAGGCTCAGAAGAGCCCACACACTCAGATCTTAACCCCAGTGTGCAGAAAGTGTCAAAACGTGTTTTTCAGCAGAAATAAACATGTTTCTGCAAGTTTGGTCAACCCCATGTAAGTTATGGGGCAGTAACAGCACCCTTTTCAAAACGTGTTTTTCAGCCCGAAATAAACGCGTTTTTTCAGACAACTGAATCCCCATGTAACAGCAAAACTCAGAAGAGCCCACACACTCAGATCTTAACCCCAGTGTGCAGAAAGGGTCAAAACGTGTTTTTCAGCAGAAATAAAACATGTTTCTGCAAGTTAGTCAACCCCCATGTAAGTTTTGGGGCAGTGTAACAGCACCATTTTCAAAACGTGTTTTTCAGCCGAAATAAACGCGTTTTTTCAGACAACTGAATCCCCATAGAACAGCAAAACTCAGAAGAGCCCACACACTCAGATCTTAACCCCACTGTGCAGAAAGGGTCAAAACGTGTTTTCAGCAGAAATAAACATGTTTCTGCAAGTTTGGTCAACCCCATGTAAGTTATGGGGCAGTAACAGCACCCTTTTCAAAACGTGTTTTCAGCCCGAATAAACGCGTTTTTTGAGACAACTGAATCCCCATGTAACAGCAAAACTTAGAAGAGCCCACACACTCAGATCTTAACCCCAGTGTGCAGAAAGGGTCAAAACGGTGTTTTTCAGCAGAAATAAACATGTTTCTGCAAGTTTGGTCAACCCCATGTAAGTTATGGGGGCAGTAACAGCACCCTTTTCAAAACGTGTTTTCAGCCCGAAATAAACGCGTTTTTTCAGACAACTGAATCCCCATGTAACAGCAAAACTCAGAAGAGCCCACACACTCAGATCTTAACCCAAGTGTGCAGAAAGGGTCAAAACGTGTTTTTCAGCAGAAATAAACATGTTTCTGCAAGTTTGGTCAACCCCATGTAAGTTTTGGGGCAGTAACTGCACCCTTTTCAAAACGTGTTTTCAGCACGAAATAACGCGTTTTTTCAGACAAATGAATCCCCATGTAACAGCAAGACTCAGAAGAGCCCACACACTCAGATCTTAACCCAGTGTGCAGAAAGGGTCAAACGTGTTTTTCAGCAGAAATAAACATGTTTCTGCAAGTTTGGTCAACCCCATGTAAGTTATGGGGCAGTAACAGCACCCTTTTCAAAACGTGTTTTTCAGCCCGAAATAACAGCGTTTTTTCAGACAACTGAATCCCCATGTAACAGCAAAACTCAGAAGAGCCCACACACTCAGATCTTAACCCCAGTGTGCTGAAAGGGTCAAAACGTGTTTTTCAGCAGAAATAAACATGTTTCTGCAAGTTTGGTCAACCCCATGTAAGTTATGGGGCAGTAACCGCACCCTTTTCAAAACGTGTTTTTCAGCCCGAAATAAATGCGTTTTTCAGACAACTGAATCCCCATGTAACAGCAAAACTCAGAAGAGCCCACACACTCAGATCTTAACCCCAGTGTGCAGAAAGGGTCAAAACGTTGTTTTTCAGCAGAAATAAACATGTTTCTGCAAGTTTGGTCAACCCCATGTAAGTTATGGGGCAGTACAGCACCCTTTTCAAAACGTGTTTTTCAGCCCGAAATAACGCGTTTTTTGAGACAACTGAATCCCCATGTAACAGCAAAACTTAGAAGAGCCCACACACTCAGATCTTAACCCCAGTGTGCAGAAAGGGTCAAAACGTGTTTTTCAGCAGAAATAAACATGTTTCTGCAAGTTTGGTCCAACCCCATGTAAGTTATGGGGCAGTAACAGCACCCTTTTCAAACGTGTTTTTCAGCCCGAAATAAACGCGTTTTTCAGACAACTGAATCCCCATGTAACAGCAAAACTCAGAAGAGCCCACACACTCAGATCTTAACCCAAGTGTAGCAGAAAGGGTCAAAACGTGTTTTTCAGCAGAAATAAACATGTTTCTGCAAGTTTGGTCAACCCCATGTAAGTTTTGGGGCAGTAACTGCACCCTTTTCAAAACGTGTTTTTCAGCACGAAATAAACGGTTTTTCAGACAACTGAATCCCCATGTAACAGCAAGACTCAGAAGAGCCCACACACTCAGATCTTAACCCCAGTGTGCAGAAAGGGTCAAAACGTGTTTTTCAGCAGAAATAAACATGTTTCTGCAAGTTTGGTCAACCCCATGTAAGTTATGGGGCAGTAACAGCACCCTTTTCAAAACGTGTTTTTCAGCCCGAAATAAACGCGTTTTTTCAGACAACTGAATCCCCATGTAACAGCAAAACTCAGAAGAGCCCACACACTCAGATCTTAACCCAGTGTGCAGAAAGGGTCAAAACGTGTTTTTCAGCAGAAATAAACATGTTTCTGCAAGTTTGGTCAACCCCATGTAAGTTTTGGGGCAGTAACAGCACCCTTTTCAAAACGTGTTTTTCAGCCCGAAATAAACGCGTTTTTCAGACAACTGAATCCCCATGTAACAGCAAGGCTCAGAAGAGCCCACACACTCAGATCTTAACCCCAGTGTGCAGAAAGTGTCAAAACGTGTTTTTCAGCAGAAATAAACATGTTTCTGCAAGTTTGGTCAACCCCATGTAAGTTATGGGGCAGTAACAGCACCCTTTTCAAAACGTGTTTTTCAGCCCGAAATAAACGCGTTTTTTCAGACAACTGAATCCCCATGTAACAGCAAAACTCAGAAGAGCCCACACACTCAGATCTTAACCCCAGTGTGCAGAAAGGGTCAAAACGTGTTTTTCAGCAGAAATAAACATGTTTCTGCAAGTTAGGTCAACCCCATGTAAGTTTTGGGGCAGTAACAGCACCATTTTCAAAACGTGTTTTTCAGCCCGAAATAAACGCGTTTTTTCAGACAACTGAATCCCCATATAACAGCAAAACTCAGAAGAGCCCACACACTCAGATCTTAACCCCACTGTGCAGAAAGGGTCAAAACGTGTTTTTCAGCAGAAATAAACATGTTTCTGCAAGTTTGGTCAACCCCATGTAAGTTATGGGGCAGTAACAGCACCCTTTTCAAAACGTGTTTTTCAGCCCGAAATAAACGCGTTTTTCAGACAACTGAATCCCCATGTAACAGCAAAACTCAGAAGAGCCCACACACTCAGATCTTAACCCCAGTGTGCAGAAAGGGTCAAAACGTGTTTTTCAGCAGAAATAAACATGTTTCTGCAAGTTTGGTCAACCCCATGTAAGTTTTGGGGCAGTAACAGCACCCTTTTCAAAACGTGTTTTTCAGCCCGAAATAAACGCGTTTTTTCAGACAACTGAATCCCCATGTAACAGCAAGGCTCAGAAGAGCCCACACACTCAGATCTTAACCCCAGTGTGCAGAAAGTGTCAAAACGTGTTTTTCAGCAGAAATAAACATGTTTCTGCAAGTTTGGTCAACCCCATGTAAGTTATGGGGCAGTAACAGCACCCTTTTCAAAACGTGTTTTTCAGCCCGAAATAAACGCGTTTTTTCAGACAACTGAATCCCCATGTAACAGCAAAACTCAGAAGAGCCCACACACTCAGATCTTAACCCCAGTGTGCAGAAAGGGTCAAAACGTGTTTTTCAGCAGAAATAAACATGTTTCTGCAAGTTAGGTCAACCCCATGTAAGTTTTGGGGCAGTAACAGCACCATTTTCAAAACGTGTTTTTCAGCCCGAAATAAACGCGTTTTTTTCAGACAACTGAATCCCCATATAACAGCAAAACTCAGAAGAGCCCACACACTCAGATCTTAACCCCACTGTGCAGAAAGGGTCAAAACGTGTTTTTCAGCAGAAATAAACATGTTTCTGCAAGTTTGGTCAACCCCATGTAAGTTATGGGGCAGTAACAGCACCCTTTTCAAAACGTGTTTTTCAGCCCGAAATAAACGCGTTTTTTGAGACAACTGAATCCCCATGTAACAGCAAAACTTAGAAGAGCCCACACACTCAGATCTTAACCCCAGTGTGCAGAAAGGGTCAAAACGTGTTTTTCAGCAGAAATAAACATGTTTCTGCAAGTTTGGTCAACCCCATGTAAGTTATGGGGCAGTAACAGCACCCTTTTCAAACGTGTTTTTCAGCCCGAAATAAACGCGTTTTTTCAGACAACTGAATCCCCATGTAACAGCAAAACTCAGAAGAGCCCACACACTCAGATCTTAACCCAAGTGTGCAGAAAGGGTCAAAACGTGTTTTTCAGCAGAAATAAACATGTTTCTGCAAGTTTGGTCAACCCCATGTAAGTTTTGGGGCAGTAACTGCACCCTTTTCAAAACGTGTTTTTCAGCACGAAATAAACGCGTTTTTTCAGACAAATGAATCCCCATGTAACAGCAAGACTCAGAAGAGCCCACACACTCAGATCTTAACCCCAGTGTGCAGAAAGGGTCAAAACGTGTTTTTCAGCAGAAATAAACATGTTTCTGCAAGTTTGGTCAACCCCATGTAAGTTATGGGGCAGTAACAGCACCCTTTTCAAAACGTGTTTTTCAGCCCGAAATAAACGCGTTTTTTCAGACAACTGAATCCCCATGTAACCAGCAAAACTCAGAAGAGCCCACACACTCAGATCTTAACCCCAGTGTGCTGAAAGGGTCAAAACGTGTTTTTCAGCAGAAATAAACATGTTTCTGCAAGTTTGGTCAACCCCATGTAAGTTATGGGGCAGTAACAGCACCCTTTTCAAAACGTGTTTTTCAGCCCGAAATAAACGCGTTTTTTCAGACAACTGAATCCCCATGTAACAGCAAAACTCAGAAGAGCCCACACACTCAGATCTTAACCCCAGTGTGCAGAAAGGGTCAAAACGTGTTTTTCAGCAGAAATAAACATGTTTCTGCAAGTTTGGTCAACCCCATGTAAGTTATGGGGCAGTAACAGCACCCTTTTCAAAACGTGTTTTTCAGCCCGAAATAAACGCGTTTTTTGAGACAACTGAATCCCCATGTAACAGCAAAACTTAGAAGAGCCCACACACTCAGATCTTAACCCCAGTGTGCAGAAAGGGTCAAAACGTGTTTTTCAGCAGAAATAAACATGTTTCTGCAAGTTTGGTCAACCCCATGTAAGTTATGGGGCAGTAACAGCACCCTTTTCAAAACGTGTTTTTCAGCCCGAAATAAACGCGTTTTTTCAGACAACTGAATCCCCATGTAACAGCAAAACTCAGAAGAGCCCACACACTCAGATCTTAACCCAAGTGTGCAGAAAGGGTCAAAACGTGTTTTTCAGCAGAAATAAACATGTTTCTGCAAGTTTGGTCAACCCCATGTAAGTTTTGGGGCAGTAACTGCACCCTTTTCAAAACGTGTTTTTCAGCACGAAATAAACGCGTTTTTTCAGACAACTGAATCCCCATGTAACAGCAAGACTCAGAAGAGCCCACACACTCAGATCTTAACCCCAGTGTGCAGAAAGGGTCAAAACGTGTTTTTCAGCAGAAATAAACATGTTTCTGCAAGTTTGGTCAACCCCATGTAAGTTTTGGGGCAGTAACTGCACCCTTTTCAAAACGTGTTTTTCAGCACGAAATAAACGCGTTTTTTCAGACAACTGAATCCCCATGTAACAGCAAGACTCAGAAGAGCCCACACACTCAGATCTTAACCCCAGTGTGCAGAAAGGGTCAAAACGTGTTTTTCAGCAGAAATAAACATGTTTCTGCAAGTTTGGTCAACCCCATGTAAGTTATGGGGCAGTAACAGCACCCTTTTCAAAACGTGTTTTTCAGCCCGAAATAAACGCGTTTTTTCAGACAACTGAATCCCCATGTAACAGCAAAACTCAGAAAGAGCCCACACACTCAGATCTTAACCCCAGTGTGCAGAAAGGGTCAAAACGTGTTTTTCAGCAGAAATAAACATGTTTCTGCAAGTTTGGTCAACCCCATGTAAGTTTTGGGGCAGTAACAGCACCCTTTTCAAAACGTGTTTTTCAGCCCGAAATAAACGCGTTTTTTCAGACAACTGAATCCCCATGTAACAGCAAGGCTCAGAAGAGCCCACACACTCAGATCTTAACCCCAGTGTGCAGAAAGTGTCAAAACGTGTTTTTCAGCAGAAATAAACATGTTTCTGCAAGTTTGGTCAACCCCATGTAAGTTATGGGGCAGTAACAGCACCCTTTTCAAAACGTGTTTTTCAGCCCGAAATAAACGCGTTTTTTCAGACAACTGAATCCCCATGTAACAGCAAAACTCAGAAGAGCCCACACACTCAGATCTTAACCCCAGTGTGCAGAAAGGGTCAAAACGTGTTTTTCAGCAGAAATAAACATGTTTCTGCAAGTTAGGTCAACCCCATGTAAGTTTTGGGGCAGTAACAGCACCATTTTCAAAACGTGTTTTTCAGCCCGAAATAAACGCGTTTTTTCAGACAACTGAATCCCCATATAACAGCAAAACTCAGAAGAGCCCACACACTCAGATCTTAACCCCACTGTGCAGAAAGGGTCAAAACGTGTTTTTCAGCAGAAATAAACATGTTTCTGCAAGTTTGGTCAACCCCATGTAAGTTATGGGGCAGTAACAGCACCCTTTTCAAAACGTGTTTTTCAGCCCGAAATAAACGCGTTTTTTCAGACAACTGAATCCCCATGTAACAGCAAAACTCAGAAGAGCCCACACACTCAGATCTTAACCCCACTGTGCAGAAAGGGTCAAAACGTGTTTTTCAGCAGAAATAAACATGTTTCTGCAAGTTTGGTCAACCCCATGTAAGTTATGGGGCAGTAACAGCACCCTTTTCAAAACGTGTTTTTCAGCCCGAAATAAACGCGTTTTTTCAGACAACTGAATCCCCATGTAACAGCAAAACTCAGAAGAGCCCACACACTCAGATCTTAACCCCAGTGTGCAGAAAGGGTCAAAACGTGTTTTTCAGCAGAAATAAACATGTTTCTGCAAGTTTGGTCAACCCCATGTAAGTTATGGGGCAGTAACAGCACCCTTTTCAAAACGTGTTTTTCAGCCCGAAATAAACGCGTTTTTTGAGACAACTGAATCCCCATGTAACAGCAAAACTTAGAAGAGCCCACACACTCAGATCTTAACCCCAGTGTGCAGAAAGGGTCAAAACGTGTTTTTCAGCAGAAATAAACATGTTTCTGCAAGTTTGGTCAACCCCATGTAAGTTATGGGGCAGTAACAGCACCCTTTTCAAAACGTGTTTTTCAGCCCGAAATAAACGCGTTTTTTCAGACAACTGAATCCCCATGTAACAGCAAAACTCAGAAGAGCCCACACACTCAGATCTTAACCCAAGTGTGCAGAAAGGGTCAAAACGTGTTTTTCAGCAGAAATAAACATGTTTCTGCAAGTTTGGTCAACCCCATGTAAGTTTTGGGGCAGTAACTGCACCCTTTTCAAAACGTGTTTTTCAGCACGAAATAAACGCGTTTTTTCAGACAACTGAATCCCCATGTAACAGCAAGACTCAGAAGAGCCCACACACTCAGATCTTAACCCCAGTGTGCAGAAAGGGTCAAAACGTGTTTTTCAGCAGAAATAAACATGTTTCTGCAAGTTTGGTCAACCCCATGTAAGTTTTGGGGCAGTAACTGCACCCTTTTCAAAACGTGTTTTTCAGCACGAAATAAACGCGTTTTTTCAGACAACTGAATCCCCATGTAACAGCAAGACTCAGAAGAGCCCACACACTCAGATCTTAACCCCAGTGTGCAGAAAGGGTCAAAACGTGTTTTTCAGCAGAAATAAACATGTTTCTGCAAGTTTGGTCAACCCCATGTAAGTTATGGGGCAGTAACAGCACCCTTTTCAAAACGTGTTTTTCAGCCCGAAATAAACGCGTTTTTTCAGACAACTGAATCCCCATGTAACAGCAAAACTCAGAAGAGCCCACACACTCAGATCTTAACCCCAGTGTGCAGAAAGGGTCAAAACGTGTTTTTCAGCAGAAATAAACATGTTTCTGCAAGTTTGGTAAACCCCATGTAAGTTTTGGGGCAGTAACAGCACCCTTTTCAAAACGTGTTTTTCAGCCCGAAATAAACGCGTTTTTCAGACAACTGAATCCCCATGTAACAGCAAGGCTCAGAAGAGCCCACACACTCAGATCTTAACCCCAGTGTGCAGAAAGTGTCAAAACGTGTTTTCAGCAGAAATAAACATGTTTCTGCAAGTTTGGTCAACCCCATGTAAGTTATGGGGCAGTAACAGCACCCTTTTCAAAACGTGTTTTTCAGCCCGAAATAAACGCGTTTTTTCAGACAACTGAATCCCCATGTAACAGCAAAACTCAGAAGAGCCCACACACTCAGATCTTAACCCCAGTGTGCAGAAAGTGTCAAAACGTGTTTTTCAGCAGAAATAAACATGTTTCTGCAAGTTTGGTCAACCCCATGTAAGTTTTGGGGCAGTAACAGCACCATTTCAAAACGTGTTTTTCAGCCCGAAATAAACGCGTTTTTCAGACAACTGAATCCCCATATAACAGCAAAACTCAGAAGAGCCCACACACTCAGATCTTAACCCCACTGTGCAGAAAGGGTCAAAACGTGTTTTTCAGCAGAAATAAACATGTTTCTGCAAGTTTGGTCAACCCCATGTAAGTTATGGGGCAGTAACAGCACCCTTTTCAAAACGTGTTTTTCAGCCCGAAATAAACGCGTTTTTTCAGACAACTGAATCCCCATGTAACAGCAAAACTCAGAAGAGCCCACACACTCAGATCTTAACCCCAGTGTGCAGAAAGGGTCAAAACGTGTTTTTCAGCAGAAATAAACATGTTTCTGCAAGTTTGGTCAACCCCATGTAAGTTTTGGGGCAGTAACAGCACCCTTTTCAAAACGTGTTTTTCAGCCCGAAATAAACGCGTTTTTTCAGACAACTGAATCCCCATGTAACAGCAAGGCTCAGAAGAGCCCACACACTCAGATCTTAACCCCAGTGTGCAGAAAGTGTCAAAACGTGTTTTTCAGCAGAAATAAACATGTTTCTGCAAGTTTGGTCAACCCCATGTAAGTTATGGGGCAGTAACAGCACCCTTTTCAAAACGTGTTTTTCAGCCCGAAATAAACGCGTTTTTTCAGACAACTGAATCCCCATGTAACAGCAAAACTCAGAAGAGCCCACACACTCAGATCTTAACCCCAGTGTGCAGAAAGGGTCAAAACGTGTTTTTCAGCAGAAATAAACATGTTTCTGCAAGTTAGGTCAACCCCATGTAAGTTTTGGGGCAGTAACAGCACCATTTTCAAAACGTGTTTTTCAGCCCGAAATAAACGCGTTTTTTCAGCTGAATCCCCATATAACAGCAAAACTCAGAAGAGCCCACACACTCAGATCTTAACCCCAGTGTGCAGAAAGGGTCAAAACGTGTTTTTCAGCAGAAATAAACATGTTTCTGCAAGTTTGGTCAACCCCATGTAAGTTATGGGGCAGTAACAGCACCCTTTTCAAAACGTGTTTTTCAGCCCGAAATAAACGCGTTTTTTCAGACAACTGAATCCCCATGTAACAGCAAAACTCAGAAGAGCCCACACACTCAGATCTTAACCCCAGTGTGCAGAAAGGGTCAAAACGTGTTTTTCAGCAGAAATAAACATGTTTCTGCAAGTTTGGTCAACCCCATGTAAGTTTTGGGGCAGTAACAGCACCCTTTTCAAAACGTGTTTTTCAGCCCGAAATAAACGCGTTTTTTCAGACAACTGAATCCCCATGTAACAGCAAGGCTCAGAAGAGCCCACACACTCAGATCTTAACCCCAGTGTGCAGAAAGTGTCAAAACGTGTTTTTCAGCAGAAATAAACATGTTTCTGCAAGTTTGGTCAACCCCATGTAAGTTATGGGGCAGTAACAGCACCCTTTTCAAAACGTGTTTTTCAGCCCGAAATAAACGCGTTTTTTCAGACAACTGAATCCCCATGTAACAGCAAAACTCAGAAGAGCCCACACACTCAGATCTTAACCCCAGTGTGCAGAAAGGGTCAAAACGTGTTTTTCAGCAGAAATAAACATGTTTCTGCAAGTTAGGTCAACCCCATGTAAGTTTTGGGGCAGTAACAGCACCATTTCAAAACGTGTTTTTCAGCCCGAAATAAACGCGTTTTTTCAGACAACTGAATCCCCATATAACAGCAAAACTCAGAAGAGCCCACACACTCAGATCTTAACCCCACTGTGCAGAAAGGGTCAAAACGTGTTTTTCAGCAGAAATAAACATGTTTCTGCAAGTTTGGTCAACCCCATGTAAGTTATGGGGCAGTAACAGCACCCTTTTCAAAACGTGTTTTTCAGCCCGAAATAAACGCGTTTTTTCAGACAACTGAATCCCCATGTAACAGCAAAACTCAGAAGAGCCCACACACTCAGATCTTAACCCCACTGTGCAGAAAGGGTCAAAACGTGTTTTTCAGCAGAAATAAACATGTTTCTGCAAGTTTGGTCAACCCCATGTAAGTTATGGGGCAGTAACAGCACCCTTTTCAAAACGTGTTTTTCAGCCCGAAATAAACGCGTTTTTTCAGACAACTGAATCCCCATGTAACAGCAAAACTCAGAAGAGCCCACACACTCAGATCTTAACCCCAGTGTGCAGAAAGGGTCAAAACGTGTTTTTCAGCAGAAATAAACATGTTTCTGCAAGTTTGGTCAACCCCATGTAAGTTATGGGGCAGTAACAGCACCCTTTTCAAAACGTGTTTTTCAGCCCGAAATAAACGCGTTTTTTGAGACAACTGAATCCCCATGTAACAGCAAAACTTAGAAGAGCCCACACACTCAGATCTTAACCCCAGTGTGCAGAAAGGGTCAAAACGTGTTTTTCAGCAGAAATAAACATGTTTCTGCAAGTTTGGTCAACCCCATGTAAGTTATGGGGCAGTAACAGCACCCTTTTCAAAACGTGTTTTTCAGCCCGAAATAAACGCGTTTTTTCAGACAACTGAATCCCCATGTAACAGCAAAACTCAGAAGAGCCCACACACTCAGATCTTAACCCAAGTGTGCAGAAAGGGTCAAAACGTGTTTTTCAGCAGAAATAAACATGTTTCTGCAAGTTTGGTCAACCCCATGTAAGTTTTGGGGCAGTAACTGCACCCTTTTCAAAACGTGTTTTTCAGCACGAAATAAACGCGTTTTTTCAGACAACTGAATCCCCATGTAACAGCAAGACTCAGAAGAGCCCACACACTCAGATCTTAACCCCAGTGTGCAGAAAGGGTCAAAACGTGTTTTTCAGCAGAAATAAACATGTTTCTGCAAGTTTGGTCAACCCCATGTAAGTTTTGGGGCAGTAACTGCACCCTTTTCAAAACGTGTTTTTCAGCACGAAATAAACGCGTTTTTTCAGACAACTGAATCCCCATGTAACAGCAAGACTCAGAAGAGCCCACACACTCAGATCTTAACCCAAGTGTGCAGAAAGGGTCAAAACGTGTTTTTCAGCAGAAATAAACATGTTTCTGCAAGTTTGGTCAACCCCATGTAAGTTATGGGGCAGTAACAGCACCCTTTTCAAAACGTGTTTTTCAGCCCGAAATAAACGCGTTTTTTCAGACAACTGAATCCCCATGTAACAGCAAAACTCAGAAGAGCCCACACACTCAGATCTTAACCCCAGTGTGCAGAAAGGGTCAAAACGTGTTTTTCAGCAGAAATAAACATGTTTCTGCAAGTTTGGTAAACCCCATGTAAGTTTTGGGGCAGTAACAGCACCCTTTTCAAAACGTGTTTTTCAGCCCGAAATAAACGCGTTTTTTCAGACAACTGAATCCCCATGTAACAGCAAGGCTCAGAAGAGCCCACACACTCAGATCTTAACCCCAGTGTGCAGAAAGTGTCAAAACGTGTTTTTCAGCAGAAATAAACATGTTTCTGCAAGTTTGGTCAACCCCATGTAAGTTATGGGGCAGTAACAGCACCCTTTTCAAAACGTGTTTTTCAGCCCGAAATAAACGCGTTTTTTCAGACAACTGAATCCCCATGTAACAGCAAAACTCAGAAGAGCCCACACACTCAGATCTTAACCCCAGTGTGCAGAAAGGGTCAAAACGTGTTTTTCAGCAGAAATAAACATGTTTCTGCAAGTTAGGTTAACCCCATGTAAGTTTTGGGGCAGTAACAGCACCATTTTCAAAACGTGTTTTTCAGCCCGAAATAAACGCGTTTTTTCAGACAACTGAATCCCCATATAACAGCAAAACTCAGAAGAGCCCACACACTCAGATCTTAACCCCACTGTGCAGAAAGGGTCAAAACGTGTTTTTCAGCAGAAATAAACATGTTTCTGCAAGTTTGGTCAACCCCATGTAAGTTATGGGGCAGTAACAGCACCCTTTTCAAAACGTGTTTTTCAGCCCGAAATAAACGCGTTTTTTCAGACAACTGAATCCCCATGTAACAGCAAAACTCAGAAGAGCCCACACACTCAGATCTTAACCCCAGTGTGCAGAAAGGGTCAAAACGTGTTTTTCAGCAGAAATAAACATGTTTCTGCAAGTTTGGTCAACCCCATGTAAGTTTTGGGGCAGTAACAGCACCCTTTTCAAAACGTGTTTTTCAGCCCGAAATAAACGCGTTTTTTCAGACAACTGAATCCCCATGTAACAGCAAGGCTCAGAAGAGCCCACACACTCAGATCTTAACCCCAGTGTGCAGAAAGTGTCAAAACGTGTTTTTCAGCAGAAATAAACATGTTTCTGCAAGTTTGGTCAACCCCATGTAAGTTATGGGGCAGTAACAGCACCCTTTTCAAAACGTGTTTTTCAGCCCGAAATAAACGCGTTTTTTGAGACAACTGAATCCCCATGTAACAGCAAAACTTAGAAGAGCCCACACACTCAGATCTTAACCCCAGTGTGCAGAAAGGGTCAAAACGTGTTTTTCAGCAGAAATAAACATGTTTCTGCAAGTTAGGTCAACCCCATGTAAGTTTTGGGGCAGTAACAGCACCATTTTCAAAACGTGTTTTTCAGCCCGAAATAAACGCGTTTTTTCAGACAACTGAATCCCCATATAACAGCAAAACTCAGAAGAGCCCACACACTCAGATCTTAACCCCACTGTGCAGAAAGGGTCAAAACGTGTTTTTCAGCAGAAATAAACATGTTTCTGCAAGTTTGGTCAACCCCATGTAAGTTATGGGGCAGTAACAGCACCCTTTTCAAAACGTGTTTTTCAGCCCGAAATAAACGCGTTTTTTCAGACAACTGAATCCCCATGTAACAGCAAAACTCAGAAGAGCCCACACACTCAGATCTTAACCCCACTGTGCAGAAAGGGTCAAAACGTGTTTTTCAGCAGAAATAAACATGTTTCTGCAAGTTTGGTCAACCCCATGTAAGTTATGGGGCAGTAACAGCACCCTTTTCAAAACGTGTTTTTCAGCCCGAAATAAACGCGTTTTTTCAGACAACTGAATCCCCATGTAACAGCAAAACTCAGAAGAGCCCACACACTCAGATCTTAACCCCAGTGTGCAGAAAGGGTCAAAACGTGTTTTTCAGCAGAAATAAACATGTTTCTGCAAGTTTGGTCAACCCCATGTAAGTTATGGGGCAGTAACAGCACCCTTTTCAAAACGTGTTTTTCAGCCCGAAATAAACGCGTTTTTTGAGACAACTGAATCCCCATGTAACAGCAAAACTTAGAAGAGCCCACACACTCAGATCTTAACCCCAGTGTGCAGAAAGGGTCAAAACGTGTTTTTCAGCAGAAATAAACATGTTTCTGCAAGTTTGGTCAACCCCATGTAAGTTATGGGGCAGTAACAGCACCCTTTTCAAAACGTCTTTTTCAGCCCGAAATAAACGCGTTTTTTCAGACAACTGAATCCCCATGTAACAGCAAAACTCAGAAGAGCCCACACACTCAGATCTTAACCCAAGTGTGCAGAAAGGGTCAAAACGTGTTTTTCAGCAGAAATAAACATGTTTCTGCAAGTTTGGTCAACCCCATGTAAGTTTTGGGGCAGTAACTGCACCCTTTTCAAAACGTGTTTTTCAGCACGAAATAAACGCGTTTTTTCAGACAACTGAATCCCCATGTAACAGCAAGACTCAGAAGAGCCCACACACTCAGATCTTAACCCCAGTGTGCAGAAAGGGTCAAAACGTGTTTTTCAGCAGAAATAAACATGTTTCTGCAAGTTTGGTCAACCCCATGTAAGTTTTGGGGCAGTAACTGCACCCTTTTCAAAACGTGTTTTTCAGCACGAAATAAACGCGTTTTTTCAGACAACTGAATCCCCATGTAACAGCAAGACTCAGAAGAGCCCACACACTCAGATCTTAACCCCAGTGTGCAGAAAGGGTCAAAACGTGTTTTTCAGCAGAAATAAACATGTTTCTGCAAGTTTGGTCAACCCCATGTAAGTTATGGGGCAGTAACAGCACCCTTTTCAAAACGTGTTTTTCAGCCCGAAATAAACGCGTTTTTTCAGACAACTGAATCCCCATGTAACAGCAAAACTCAGAAGAGCCCACACACTCAGATCTTAACCCCAGTGTGCAGAAAGGGTCAAAACGTGTTTTTCAGCAGAAATAAACATGTTTCTGCAAGTTTGGTAAACCCCATGTAAGTTTTGGGGCAGTAACAGCACCCTTTTCAAAACGTGTTTTTCAGCCCGAAATAAACGCGTTTTTTCAGACAACTGAATCCCCATGTAACAGCAAGGCTCAGAAGAGCCCACACACTCAGATCTTAACCCCAGTGTGCAGAAAGTGTCAAAACGTGTTTTTCAGCAGAAATAAACATGTTTCTGCAAGTTTGGTCAACCCCATGTAAGTTATGGGGCAGTAACAGCACCCTTTTCAAAACGTGTTTTTCAGCCCGAAATAAACGCGTTTTTTCAGACAACTGAATCCCCATGTAACAGCAAAACTCAGAAGAGCCCACACACTCAGATCTTAACCCCAGTGTGCAGAAAGGGTCAAAACGTGTTTTTCAGCAGAAATAAACATGTTTCTGCAAGTTAGGTCAACCCCATGTAAGTTTTGGGGCAGTAACAGCACCATTTTCAAAACGTGTTTTTCAGCCCGAAATAAACGCGTTTTTTCAGACAACTGAATCCCCATATAACAGCAAAACTCAGAAGAGCCCACACACTCAGATCTTAACCCCACTGTGCAGAAAGGGTCAAAACGTGTTTTTCAGCAGAAATAAACATGTTTCTGCAAGTTTGGTCAACCCCATGTAAGTTATGGGGCAGTAACAGCACCCTTTTCAAAACGTGTTTTTCAGCCCGAAATAAACGCGTTTTTTCAGACAACTGAATCCCCATGTAACAGCAAAACTCAGAAGAGCCCACACACTCAGATCTTAACCCCAGTGTGCAGAAAGGGTCAAAACGTGTTTTTCAGCAGAAATAAACATGTTTCTGCAAGTTTGGTCAACCCCATGTAAGTTTTGGGGCAGTAACAGCACCCTTTTCAAAACGTGTTTTTCAGCCCGAAATAAACGCGTTTTTTCAGACAACTGAATCCCCATGTAACAGCAAGGCTCAGAAGAGCCCACACACTCAGATCTTAACCCCAGTGTGCAGAAAGTGTCAAAACGTGTTTTTCAGCAGAAATAAACATGTTTCTGCAAGTTTGGTCAACCCCATGTAAGTTATGGGGCAGTAACAGCACCCTTTTCAAAACGTGTTTTTCAGCCCGAAATAAACGCGTTTTTTGAGACAACTGAATCCCCATGTAACAGCAAAACTTAGAAGAGCCCACACACTCAGATCTTAACCCCAGTGTGCAGAAAGGGTCAAAACGTGTTTTTCAGCAGAAATAAACATGTTTCTGCAAGTTAGGTCAACCCCATGTAAGTTTTGGGGCAGTAACAGCACCATTTTCAAAACGTGTTTTTCAGCCCGAAATAAACGCGTTTTTTCAGACAACTGAATCCCCATATAACAGCAAAACTCAGAAGAGCCCACACACTCAGATCTTAACCCCACTGTGCAGAAAGGGTCAAAACGTGTTTTTCAGCAGAAATAAACATGTTTCTGCAAGTTTGGTCAACCCCATGTAAGTTATGGGGCAGTAACAGCACCCTTTTCAAAACGTGTTTTTCAGCCCGAAATAAACGCGTTTTTTGAGACAACTGAATCCCCATGTAACAGCAAAACTCAGAAGAGCCCACACACTCAGATCTTAACCCAAGTGTGCAGAAAGGGTCAAAACGTGTTTTTCAGCAGAAATAAACATGTTTCTGCAAGTTTGGTCAACCCCATGTAAGTTTTGGGGCAGTAACTGCACCCTTTTCAAAACGTGTTTTTCAGCACGAAATAAACGCGTTTTTTCAGACAAATGAATCCCCATGTAACAGCAAGACTCAGAAGAGCCCACACACTCAGATCTTAACCCCAGTGTGCAGAAAGGGTCAAAACGTGTTTTTCAGCAGAAATAAACATGTTTCTGCAAGTTTGGTCAACCCCATGTAAGTTATGGGGCAGTAACAGCACCCTTTTCAAAACGTGTTTTTCAGCCCGAAATAAACGCGTTTTTTCAGACAACTGAATCCCCATGTAACAGCAAAACTCAGAAGAGCCCACACACTCAGATCTTAACCCCAGTGTGCTGAAAGGGTCAAAACGTGTTTTTCAGCAGAAATAAACATGTTTCTGCAAGTTTGGTCAACCCCATGTAAGTTATGGGGCAGTAACAGCACCCTTTTCAAAACGTGTTTTTCAGCCCGAAATAAACGCGTTTTTTCAGACAACTGAATCCCCATGTAACAGCAAAACTCAGAAGAGCCCACACACTCAGATCTTAACCCCAGTGTGCAGAAAGGGTCAAAACGTGTTTTTCAGCAGAAATAAACATGTTTCTGCAAGTTTGGTCAACCCCATGTAAGTTATGGGGCAGTAACAGCACCCTTTTCAAAACGTGTTTTTCAGCCCGAAATAAACGCGTTTTTTGAGACAACTGAATCCCCATGTAACAGCAAAACTTAGAAGAGCCCACACACTCAGATCTTAACCCCAGTGTGCAGAAAGGGTCAAAACGTGTTTTTCAGCAGAAATAAACATGTTTCTGCAAGTTTGGTCAACCCCATGTAAGTTATGGGGCAGTAACAGCACCCTTTTCAAAACGTGTTTTTCAGCCCGAAATAAACGCGTTTTTTCAGACAACTGAATCCCCATGTAACAGCAAAACTCAGAAGAGCCCACACACTCAGATCTTAACCCAAGTGTGCAGAAAGGGTCAAAACGTGTTTTTCAGCAGAAATAAACATGTTTCTGCAAGTTTGGTCAACCCCATGTAAGTTTTGGGGCAGTAACTGCACCCTTTTCAAAACGTGTTTTTCAGCACGAAATAAACGCGTTTTTTCAGACAACTGAATCCCCATGTAACAGCAAGACTCAGAAGAGCCCACACACTCAGATCTTAACCCCAGTGTGCAGAAAGGGTCAAAACGTGTTTTTCAGCAGAAATAAACATGTTTCTGCAAGTTTGGTCAACCCCATGTAAGTTATGGGGCAGTAACAGCACCCTTTTCAAAACGTGTTTTTCAGCCCGAAATAAACGCGTTTTTTCAGACAACTGAATCCCCATGTAACAGCAAAACTCAGAAGAGCCCACACACTCAGATCTTAACCCCAGTGTGCAGAAAGGGTCAAAACGTGTTTTTCAGCAGAAATAAACATGTTTCTGCAAGTTTGGTCAACCCCATGTAAGTTTTGGGGCAGTAACAGCACCCTTTTCAAAACGTGTTTTTCAGCCCGAAATAAACGCGTTTTTTCAGACAACTGAATCCCCATGTAACAGCAAGGCTCAGAAGAGCCCACACACTCAGATCTTAACCCCAGTGTGCAGAAAGTGTCAAAACGTGTTTTTCAGCAGAAATAAACATGTTTCTGCAAGTTTGGTCAACCCCATGTAAGTTATGGGGCAGTAACAGCACCCTTTTCAAAACGTGTTTTTCAGCCCGAAATAAACGCGTTTTTTGAGACAACTGAATCCCCATGTAACAGCAAAACTTAGAAGAGCCCACACACTCAGATCTTAACCCCAGTGTGCAGAAAGGGTCAAAACGTGTTTTTCAGCAGAAATAAACATGTTTCTGCAAGTTTGGTCAACCCCATGTAAGTTATGGGGCAGTAACAGCACCCTTTTCAAAACGTGTTTTTCAGCCCGAAATAAACGCGTTTTTTCAGACAACTGAATCCCCATGTAACAGCAAAACTCAGAAGAGCCCACACACTCAGATCTTAACCCAAGTGTGCAGAAAGGGTCAAAACGTGTTTTTCAGCAGAAATAAACATGTTTCTGCAAGTTTGGTCAACCCCATGTAAGTTATGGGGCAGTAACAGCACCCTTTTCAAAACGTGTTTTTCAGCACGAAATAAACGCGTTTTTTCAGACAACTGAATCCCCATGTAACAGCAAGGCTCAGAAGAGCGCACACACTCAGATCTTAACCCCAGTGTGCAGAAAGTGTCAAAACGTGTTTTTCAGCAGAAATAAACATGTTTCTGCAAGTTTGGTCAACCCCTTGTAAGTTATGGGGCAGTAACAGCACCCTTTTCAAAACGTGTTTTTCAGCCCGAAATAAACGCGTTTTTTCAGACAACTGAATCCCCATGTAACAGCAAAACTCAGAAGAGCCCACACACTCAGATCTTAACCCCAGTGTGCAGAAAGGGTCAAAACGTGTTTTTCAGCAGAAATAAACATGTTTCTGCAAGTTTGGTCAACCCCATGTAAGTTATGGGGCAGTAACAGCACCCTTTTCAAAACGTGTTTTTCAGCACGAAATAAACGCGTTTTTTCAGACAACTGAATCCCCATGTAACAGCAAGACTCAGAAGAGCCCACACACTCAGATCTTAACCCCAGTGTGCAGAAAGGGTCAAAACGTGTTTTTCAGCAGAAATAAACATGTTTCTGCAAGTTTGGTCAACCCCATGTAAGTTATGGGGCAGTAACAGCACCCTTTTCAAAACGTGTTTTTCAGCCCGAAATAAACGCGTTTTTTCAGACAACTGAATCCCCATGTAACAGCAAAACTCAGAAGAGCCCACACACTCAGATCTTAACCCAAGTGTGCAGAAAGGGTCAAAACGTGTTTTTCAGCAGAAATAAACATGTTTCTGCAAGTTTGGTCAACCCCATGTAAGTTATGGGGCAGTAACAGCACCCTTTTCAAAACGTGTTTTTCAGCCCGAAATAAACGCGTTTTTTCAGACAACTGAATCCCCATGTAACAGCAAAACTCAGAAGAGCCCACACACTCAGATCTTAACCCAAGTGTGCAGAAAGGGTCAAAACGTGTTTTTCAGCAGAAATAAACATGTTTCTGCAAGTTTGGTCAACCCCATGTAAGTTTTGGGGCAGTAACTGCACCCTTTTCAAAACGTGTTTTTCAGCACGAAATAAACGCGTTTTTTCAGACAAATGAATCCCCATGTAACAGCAAGACTCAGAAGAGCCCACACACTCAGATCTTAACCCCAGTGTGCAGAAAGGGTCAAAACGTGTTTTTCAGCAGAAATAAACATGTTTCTGCAAGTTTGGTCAACCCCATGTAAGTTATGGGGCAGTAACAGCACCCTTTTCAAAACGTGTTTTTCAGCCCGAAATAAACGCGTTTTTTCAGACAACTGAATCCCCATGTAACAGCAAAACTCAGAAGAGCCCACACACTCAGATCTTAACCCCAGTGTGCAGAAAGGGTCAAAACGTGTTTTTCAGCAGAAATAAACATGTTTCTGCAAGTTTGGTCAACCCCATGTAAGTTATGGGGCAGTAACAGCACCCTTTTCAAAACGTGTTTTTCAGCCCGAAATAAACGCGTTTTTTCAGACAACTGAATCCCCATGTAACAGCAAAACTCAGAAGAGCCCACACACTCAGATCTTAACCCCAGTGTGCAGAAAGGGTCAAAACGTGTTTTTCAGCAGAAATAAACATGTTTCTGCAAGTTTGGTCAACCCCATGTAAGTTATGGGGCAGTAACAGCACCCTTTTCAAAACGTGTTTTTCAGCCCGAAATAAACGCGTTTTTTCAGACAACTGAATCCCCATGTAACAGCAAAACTCAGAAGAGCCCACACACTCAGATCTTAACCCAAGTGTGCAGAAAGGGTCAAAACGTGTTTTTCAGCAGAAATAAACATGTTTCTGCAAGTTTGGTCAACCCCATGTAAGTTTTGGGGCAGTAACTGCACCCTTTTCAAAACGTGTTTTTCAGCACGAAATAAACGCGTTTTTTCAGACAACTGAATCCCCATGTAACAGCAAGACTCAGAAGAGCCCACACACTCAGATCTTAACCCCAGTGTGCAGAAAGGGTCAAAACGTGTTTTTCAGCAGAAATAAACATGTTTCTGCAAGTTTGGTCAACCCCATGTAAGTTTTGGGGCAGTAACTGCACCCTTTTCAAAACGTGTTTTTCAGCACGAAATAAACGCGTTTTTTCAGACAACTGAATCCCCATGTAACAGCAAGACTCAGAAGAGCCCACACACTCAGATCTTAACCCCAGTGTGCAGAAAGGGTCAAAACGTGTTTTTCAGCAGAAATAAACATGTTTCTGCAAGTTTGGTCAACCCCATGTAAGTTATGGGGCAGTAACAGCACCCTTTTCAAAACGTGTTTTTCAGCCCGAAATAAACGCGTTTTTTCAGACAACTGAATCCCCATGTAACAGCAAAACTCAGAAGAGCCCACACACTCAGATCTTAACCCCAGTGTGCAGAAAGGGTCAAAACGTGTTTTTCAGCAGAAATAAACATGTTTCTGCAAGTTTGGTAAACCCCATGTAAGTTTTGGGGCAGTAACAGCACCCTTTTCAAAACGTGTTTTTCAGCCCGAAATAAACGCGTTTTTTCAGACAACTGAATCCCCATGTAACAGCAAGGCTCAGAAGAGCCCACACACTCAGATCTTAACCCCAGTGTGCAGAAAGTGTCAAAACGTGTTTTTCAGCAGAAATAAACATGTTTCTGCAAGTTTGGTCAACCCCATGTAAGTTATGGGGCAGTAACAGCACCCTTTTCAAAACGTGTTTTTCAGCCCGAAATAAACGCGTTTTTTCAGACAACTGAATCCCCATGTAACAGCAAAACTCAGAAGAGCCCACACACTCAGATCTTAACCCCAGTGTGCAGAAAGGGTCAAAACGTGTTTTTCAGCAGAAATAAACATGTTTCTGCAAGTTAGGTCAACCCCATGTAAGTTTTGGGGCAGTAACAGCACCATTTTCAAAACGTGTTTTTCAGCCCGAAATAAACGCGTTTTTTCAGACAACTGAATCCCCATATAACAGCAAAACTCAGAAGAGCCCACACACTCAGATCTTAACCCCACTGTGCAGAAAGGGTCAAAACGTGTTTTTCAGCAGAAATAAACATGTTTCTGCAAGTTTGGTCAACCCCATGTAAGTTATGGGGCAGTAACAGCACCCTTTTCAAAACGTGTTTTTCAGCCCGAAATAAACGCGTTTTTTCAGACAACTGAATCCCCATGTAACAGCAAAACTCAGAAGAGCCCACACACTCAGATCTTAACCCCAGTGTGCAGAAAGGGTCAAAACGTGTTTTTCAGCAGAAATAAACATGTTTCTGCAAGTTTGGTCAACCCCATGTAAGTTTTGGGGCAGTAACAGCACCCTTTTCAAAACGTGTTTTTCAGCCCGAAATAAACGCGTTTTTTCAGACAACTGAATCCCCATGTAACAGCAAGGCTCAGAAGAGCCCACACACTCAGATCTTAACCCCAGTGTGCAGAAAGTGTCAAAACGTGTTTTTCAGCAGAAATAAACATGTTTCTGCAAGTTTGGTCAACCCCATGTAAGTTATGGGGCAGTAACAGCACCCTTTTCAAAACGTGTTTTTCAGCCCGAAATAAACGCGTTTTTTGAGACAACTGAATCCCCATGTAACAGCAAAACTTAGAAGAGCCCACACACTCAGATCTTAACCCCAGTGTGCAGAAAGGGTCAAAACGTGTTTTTCAGCAGAAATAAACATGTTTCTGCAAGTTAGGTCAACCCCATGTAAGTTTTGGGGCAGTAACAGCACCATTTTCAAAACGTGTTTTTCAGCCCGAAATAAACGCGTTTTTTCAGACAACTGAATCCCCATATAACAGCAAAACTCAGAAGAGCCCACACACTCAGATCTTAACCCCACTGTGCAGAAAGGGTCAAAACGTGTTTTTCAGCAGAAATAAACATGTTTCTGCAAGTTTGGTCAACCCCATGTAAGTTATGGGGCAGTAACAGCACCCTTTTCAAAACGTGTTTTTCAGCCCGAAATAAACGCGTTTTTTGAGACAACTGAATCCCCATGTAACAGCAAAACTCAGAAGAGCCCACACACTCAGATCTTAACCCAAGTGTGCAGAAAGGGTCAAAACGTGTTTTTCAGCAGAAATAAACATGTTTCTGCAAGTTTGGTCAACCCCATGTAAGTTTTGGGGCAGT
The DNA here is from genome assembly GCF_040954835.1 of Lepisosteus oculatus. NCBI lineage: Eukaryota > Metazoa > Chordata > Actinopteri > Semionotiformes > Lepisosteidae > Lepisosteus > Lepisosteus oculatus. The sequence continues at coordinate 31,538 of NW_027167885.1, forward strand.
AACTGCACCCTTTTCAAAACGTGTTTTTCAGCACGAAATAAACGCGTTTTTTCAGACAAATGAATCCCCATGTAACAGCAAGACTCAGAAGAGCCCACACACTCAGATCTTAACCCCAGTGTGCAGAAAGGGTCAAAACGTGTTTTTCAGCAGAAATAAACATGTTTCTGCAAGTTTGGTCAACCCCATGTAAGTTATGGGGCAGTAACAGCACCCTTTTCAAAACGTGTTTTTCAGCCCGAAATAAACGCGTTTTTTCAGACAACTGAATCCCCATGTAACAGCAAAACTCAGAAGAGCCCACACACTCAGATCTTAACCCCAGTGTGCTGAAAGGGTCAAAACGTGTTTTTCAGCAGAAATAAACATGTTTCTGCAAGTTTGGTCAACCCCATGTAAGTTATGGGGCAGTAACAGCACCCTTTTCAAAACGTGTTTTTCAGCCCGAAATAAACGCGTTTTTTCAGACAACTGAATCCCCATGTAACAGCAAAACTCAGAAGAGCCCACACACTCAGATCTTAACCCCAGTGTGCAGAAAGGGTCAAAACGTGTTTTTCAGCAGAAATAAACATGTTTCTGCAAGTTTGGTCAACCCCATGTAAGTTATGGGGCAGTAACAGCACCCTTTTCAAAACGTGTTTTTCAGCCCGAAATAAACGCGTTTTTTGAGACAACTGAATCCCCATGTAACAGCAAAACTTAGAAGAGCCCACACACTCAGATCTTAACCCCAGTGTGCAGAAAGGGTCAAAACGTGTTTTTCAGCAGAAATAAACATGTTTCTGCAAGTTTGGTCAACCCCATGTAAGTTATGGGGCAGTAACAGCACCCTTTTCAAAACGTGTTTTTCAGCCCGAAATAAACGCGTTTTTTCAGACAACTGAATCCCCATGTAACAGCAAAACTCAGAAGAGCCCACACACTCAGATCTTAACCCAAGTGTGCAGAAAGGGTCAAAACGTGTTTTTCAGCAGAAATAAACATGTTTCTGCAAGTTTGGTCAACCCCATGTAAGTTTTGGGGCAGTAACTGCACCCTTTTCAAAACGTGTTTTTCAGCACGAAATAAACGCGTTTTTTCAGACAACTGAATCCCCATGTAACAGCAAGACTCAGAAGAGCCCACACACTCAGATCTTAACCCCAGTGTGCAGAAAGGGTCAAAACGTGTTTTTCAGCAGAAATAAACATGTTTCTGCAAGTTTGGTCAACCCCATGTAAGTTATGGGGCAGTAACAGCACCCTTTTCAAAACGTGTTTTTCAGCCCGAAATAAACGCGTTTTTTCAGACAACTGAATCCCCATGTAACAGCAAAACTCAGAAGAGCCCACACACTCAGATCTTAACCCCAGTGTGCAGAAAGGGTCAAAACGTGTTTTTCAGCAGAAATAAACATGTTTCTGCAAGTTTGGTCAACCCCATGTAAGTTTTGGGGCAGTAACAGCACCCTTTTCAAAACGTGTTTTTCAGCCCGAAATAAACGCGTTTTTTCAGACAACTGAATCCCCATGTAACAGCAAGGCTCAGAAGAGCCCACACACTCAGATCTTAACCCCAGTGTGCAGAAAGTGTCAAAACGTGTTTTTCAGCAGAAATAAACATGTTTCTGCAAGTTTGGTCAACCCCATGTAAGTTATGGGGCAGTAACAGCACCCTTTTCAAAACGTGTTTTTCAGCCCGAAATAAACGCGTTTTTTGAGACAACTGAATCCCCATGTAACAGCAAAACTTAGAAGAGCCCACACACTCAGATCTTAACCCCAGTGTGCAGAAAGGGTCAAAACGTGTTTTTCAGCAGAAATAAACATGTTTCTGCAAGTTTGGTCAACCCCATGTAAGTTATGGGGCAGTAACAGCACCCTTTTCAAAACGTGTTTTTCAGCCCGAAATAAACGCGTTTTTTCAGACAACTGAATCCCCATGTAACAGCAAAACTCAGAAGAGCCCACACACTCAGATCTTAACCCAAGTGTGCAGAAAGGGTCAAAACGTGTTTTTCAGCAGAAATAAACATGTTTCTGCAAGTTTGGTCAACCCCATGTAAGTTATGGGGCAGTAACAGCACCCTTTTCAAAACGTGTTTTTCAGCACGAAATAAACGCGTTTTTTCAGACAACTGAATCCCCATGTAACAGCAAGGCTCAGAAGAGCGCACACACTCAGATCTTAACCCCAGTGTGCAGAAAGTGTCAAAACGTGTTTTTCAGCAGAAATAAACATGTTTCTGCAAGTTTGGTCAACCCCTTGTAAGTTATGGGGCAGTAACAGCACCCTTTTCAAAACGTGTTTTTCAGCCCGAAATAAACGCGTTTTTTCAGACAACTGAATCCCCATGTAACAGCAAAACTCAGAAGAGCCCACACACTCAGATCTTAACCCCAGTGTGCAGAAAGGGTCAAAACGTGTTTTTCAGCAGAAATAAACATGTTTCTGCAAGTTTGGTCAACCCCATGTAAGTTATGGGGCAGTAACAGCACCCTTTTCAAAACGTGTTTTTCAGCACGAAATAAACGCGTTTTTTCAGACAACTGAATCCCCATGTAACAGCAAGACTCAGAAGAGCCCACACACTCAGATCTTAACCCCAGTGTGCAGAAAGGGTCAAAACGTGTTTTTCAGCAGAAATAAACATGTTTCTGCAAGTTTGGTCAACCCCATGTAAGTTATGGGGCAGTAACAGCACCCTTTTCAAAACGTGTTTTTCAGCCCGAAATAAACGCGTTTTTTCAGACAACTGAATCCCCATGTAACAGCAAAACTCAGAAGAGCCCACACACTCAGATCTTAACCCAAGTGTGCAGAAAGGGTCAAAACGTGTTTTTCAGCAGAAATAAACATGTTTCTGCAAGTTTGGTCAACCCCATGTAAGTTATGGGGCAGTAACAGCACCCTTTTCAAAACGTGTTTTTCAGCCCGAAATAAACGCGTTTTTTCAGACAACTGAATCCCCATGTAACAGCAAAACTCAGAAGAGCCCACACACTCAGATCTTAACCCAAGTGTGCAGAAAGGGTCAAAACGTGTTTTTCAGCAGAAATAAACATGTTTCTGCAAGTTTGGTCAACCCCATGTAAGTTTTGGGGCAGTAACTGCACCCTTTTCAAAACGTGTTTTTCAGCACGAAATAAACGCGTTTTTTCAGACAAATGAATCCCCATGTAACAGCAAGACTCAGAAGAGCCCACACACTCAGATCTTAACCCCAGTGTGCAGAAAGGGTCAAAACGTGTTTTTCAGCAGAAATAAACATGTTTCTGCAAGTTTGGTCAACCCCATGTAAGTTATGGGGCAGTAACAGCACCCTTTTCAAAACGTGTTTTTCAGCCCGAAATAAACGCGTTTTTTCAGACAACTGAATCCCCATGTAACAGCAAAACTCAGAAGAGCCCACACACTCAGATCTTAACCCCAGTGTGCAGAAAGGGTCAAAACGTGTTTTTCAGCAGAAATAAACATGTTTCTGCAAGTTTGGTCAACCCCATGTAAGTTATGGGGCAGTAACAGCACCCTTTTCAAAACGTGTTTTTCAGCCCGAAATAAACGCGTTTTTTCAGACAACTGAATCCCCATGTAACAGCAAAACTCAGAAGAGCCCACACACTCAGATCTTAACCCCAGTGTGCAGAAAGGGTCAAAACGTGTTTTTCAGCAGAAATAAACATGTTTCTGCAAGTTTGGTCAACCCCATGTAAGTTATGGGGCAGTAACAGCACCCTTTTCAAAACGTGTTTTTCAGCCCGAAATAAACGCGTTTTTTGAGACAACTGAATCCCCATGTAACAGCAAAACTTAGAAGAGCCCACAAACTCAGATCTTAACCCCAGTGTGCAGAAAGGGTCAAAACGTGTTTTTCAGCAGAAATAAACATGTTTCTGCAAGTTTGGTCAACCCCATGTAAGTTATGGGGCAGTAACAGCACCCTTTTCAAAACGTGTTTTTCAGCACGAAATAAACGCGTTTTTTCAGACAACTGAATCCCCATGTAACAGCAAAACTCAGAAGAGCCCACACACTCAGATCTTAACCCAATTGTGCAGAAAGGGTCAAAACGTGTTTTTCAGCAGAAATAAACATGTTTCTGCAAGTTTGGTCAACCCCATGTAAGTTTTGGGGCAGTAACTGCACCCTTTTCAAAACGTGTTTTTCAGCACGAAATAAACGCGTTTTTTCAGACAACTGAATCCCCATGTAACAGCAAGACTCAGAAGAGCCCACACACTCAGATCTTAACCCCAGTGTGCAGAAAGGGTCAAAACGTGTTTTTCAGCAGAAATAAACATGTTTCTGCAAGTTTGGTCAACCCCATGTAAGTTATGGGGCAGTAACAGCACCCTTTTCAAAACGTGTTTTTCAGCCCGAAATAAACGCGTTTTTTCAGACAACTGAATCCCCATGTAACAGCAAAACTCAGAAGAGCCCACACACTCAGATCTTAACCCCAGTGTGCAGAAAGGGTCAAAACGTGTTTTTCAGCAGAAATAAACATGTTTCTGCAAGTTTGGTCAACCCCATGTAAGTTTTGGGGCAGTAACAGCACCCTTTTCAAAACGTGTTTTTCAGCCCGAAATAAACGCGTTTTTTCAGACAACTGAATCCCCATGTAACAGCAAGGCTCAGAAGAGCCCACACACTCAGATCTTAACCCCAGTGTGCAGAAAGTGTCAAAACGTGTTTTTCAGCAGAAATAAACATGTTTCTGCAAGTTTGGTCAACCCCATGTAAGTTATGGGGCAGTAACAGCACCCTTTTCAAAACGTGTTTTTCAGCCCGAAATAAACGCGTTTTTTCAGACAACTGAATCCCCATGTAACAGCAAAACTCAGAAGAGCCCACACACTCAGATCTTAACCCCAGTGTGCAGAAAGGGTCAAAACGTGTTTTTCAGCAGAAATAAACATGTTTCTGCAAGTTAGGTCAACCCCATGTAAGTTTTGGGGCAGTAACAGCACCATTTTCAAAACGTGTTTTTCAGCCCGAAATAAACGCGTTTTTTCAGACAACTGAATCCCCATATAACAGCAAAACTCAGAAGAGCCCACACACTCAGATCTTAACCCCACTGTGCAGAAAGGGTCAAAACGTGTTTTTCAGCAGAAATAAACATGTTTCTGCAAGTTTGGTCAACCCCATGTAAGTTATGGGGCAGTAACAGCACCCTTTTCAAAACGTGTTTTTCAGCCCGAAATAAACGCGTTTTTTGAGACAACTGAATCCCCATGTAACAGCAAAACTTAGAAGAGCCCACACACTCAGATCTTAACCCCAGTGTGCAGAAAGGGTCAAAACGTGTTTTTCAGCAGAAATAAACATGTTTCTGCAAGTTTGGTCAACCCCATGTAAGTTATGGGGCAGTAACAGCACCCTTTTCAAAACGTGTTTTTCAGCCCGAAATAAACGCGTTTTTTCAGACAACTGAATCCCCATGTAACAGCAAAACTCAGAAGAGCCCACACACTCAGATCTTAACCCCAGTGTGCAGAAAGGGTCAAAACGTGTTTTTCAGCAGAAATAAACATGTTTCTGCAAGTTTGGTCAACCCCATGTAAGTTTTGGGGCAGTAACAGCACCCTTTTCAAAACGTGTTTTTCAGCCCGAAATAAACGCGTTTTTTCAGACAACTGAATCCCCATGTAACAGCAAGGCTCAGAAGAGCCCACACACTCAGATCTTAACCCCAGTGTGCAGAAAGTGTCAAAACGTGTTTTTCAGCAGAAATAAACATGTTTCTGCAAGTTTGGTCAACCCCATGTAAGTTATGGGGCAGTAACAGCACCCTTTTCAAAACGTGTTTTTCAGCCCGAAATAAACGCGTTTTTTCAGACAACTGAATCCCCATGTAACAGCAAAACTCAGAAGAGCCCACACACTCAGATCTTAACCCCAGTGTGCAGAAAGGGTCAAAACGTGTTTTTCAGCAGAAATAAACATGTTTCTGCAAGTTAGGTCAACCCCATGTAAGTTTTGGGGCAGTAACAGCACCATTTTCAAAACGTGTTTTTCAGCCCGAAATAAACGCGTTTTTTCAGACAACTGAATCCCCATATAACAGCAAAACTCAGAAGAGCCCACACACTCAGATCTTAACCCCACTGTGCAGAAAGGGTCAAAACGTGTTTTTCAGCAGAAATAAACATGTTTCTGCAAGTTTGGTCAACCCCATGTAAGTTATGGGGCAGTAACAGCACCCTTTTCAAAACGTGTTTTTCAGCCCGAAATAAACGCGTTTTTTGAGACAACTGAATCCCCATGTAACAGCAAAACTTAGAAGAGCCCACACACTCAGATCTTAACCCCAGTGTGCAGAAAGGGTCAAAACGTGTTTTTCAGCAGAAATAAACATGTTTCTGCAAGTTTGGTCAACCCCATGTAAGTTATGGGGCAGTAACAGCACCCTTTTCAAAACGTGTTTTTCAGCCCGAAATAAACGCGTTTTTTCAGACAACTGAATCCCCATGTAACAGCAAAACTCAGAAGAGCCCACACACTCAGATCTTAACCCAAGTGTGCAGAAAGGGTCAAAACGTGTTTTTCAGCAGAAATAAACATGTTTCTGCAAGTTTGGTCAACCCCATGTAAGTTTTGGGGCAGTAACTGCACCCTTTTCAAAACGTGTTTTTCAGCACGAAATAAACGCGTTTTTTCAGACAAATGAATCCCCATGTAACAGCAAGACTCAGAAGAGCCCACACACTCAGATCTTAACCCCAGTGTGCAGAAAGGGTCAAAACGTGTTTTTCAGCAGAAATAAACATGTTTCTGCAAGTTTGGTCAACCCCATGTAAGTTATGGGGCAGTAACAGCACCCTTTTCAAAACGTGTTTTTCAGCCCGAAATAAACGCGTTTTTTCAGACAACTGAATCCCCATGTAACAGCAAAACTCAGAAGAGCCCACACACTCAGATCTTAACCCCAGTGTGCTGAAAGGGTCAAAACGTGTTTTTCAGCAGAAATAAACATGTTTCTGCAAGTTTGGTCAACCCCATGTAAGTTATGGGGCAGTAACAGCACCCTTTTCAAAACGTGTTTTTCAGCCCGAAATAAACGCGTTTTTTCAGACAACTGAATCCCCATGTAACAGCAAAACTCAGAAGAGCCCACACACTCAGATCTTAACCCCAGTGTGCAGAAAGGGTCAAAACGTGTTTTTCAGCAGAAATAAACATGTTTCTGCAAGTTTGGTCAACCCCATGTAAGTTATGGGGCAGTAACAGCACCCTTTTCAAAACGTGTTTTTCAGCCCGAAATAAACGCGTTTTTTGAGACAACTGAATCCCCATGTAACAGCAAAACTTAGAAGAGCCCACACACTCAGATCTTAACCCCAGTGTGCAGAAAGGGTCAAAACGTGTTTTTCAGCAGAAATAAACATGTTTCTGCAAGTTTGGTCAACCCCATGTAAGTTATGGGGCAGTAACAGCACCCTTTTCAAAACGTGTTTTTCAGCCCGAAATAAACGCGTTTTTTCAGACAACTGAATCCCCATGTAACAGCAAAACTCAGAAGAGCCCACACACTCAGATCTTAACCCAAGTGTGCAGAAAGGGTCAAAACGTGTTTTTCAGCAGAAATAAACATGTTTCTGCAAGTTTGGTCAACCCCATGTAAGTTTTGGGGCAGTAACTGCACCCTTTTCAAAACGTGTTTTTCAGCACGAAATAAACGCGTTTTTTCAGACAACTGAATCCCCATGTAACAGCAAGACTCAGAAGAGCCCACACACTCAGATCTTAACCCCAGTGTGCAGAAAGGGTCAAAACGTGTTTTTCAGCAGAAATAAACATGTTTCTGCAAGTTTGGTCAACCCCATGTAAGTTATGGGGCAGTAACAGCACCCTTTTCAAAACGTGTTTTTCAGCCCGAAATAAACGCGTTTTTTCAGACAACTGAATCCCCATGTAACAGCAAAACTCAGAAGAGCCCACACACTCAGATCTTAACCCCAGTGTGCAGAAAGGGTCAAAACGTGTTTTTCAGCAGAAATAAACATGTTTCTGCAAGTTTGGTCAACCCCATGTAAGTTTTGGGGCAGTAACAGCACCCTTTTCAAAACGTGTTTTTCAGCCCGAAATAAACGCGTTTTTTCAGACAACTGAATCCCCATGTAACAGCAAGGCTCAGAAGAGCCCACACACTCAGATCTTAACCCCAGTGTGCAGAAAGTGTCAAAACGTGTTTTTCAGCAGAAATAAACATGTTTCTGCAAGTTTGGTCAACCCCATGTAAGTTATGGGGCAGTAACAGCACCCTTTTCAAAACGTGTTTTTCAGCCCGAAATAAACGCGTTTTTTCAGACAACTGAATCCCCATGTAACAGCAAAACTCAGAAGAGCCCACACACTCAGATCTTAACCCCAGTGTGCAGAAAGGGTCAAAACGTGTTTTTCAGCAGAAATAAACATGTTTCTGCAAGTTAGGTCAACCCCATGTAAGTTTTGGGGCAGTAACAGCACCATTTTCAAAACGTGTTTTTCAGCCCGAAATAAACGCGTTTTTTCAGACAACTGAATCCCCATATAACAGCAAAACTCAGAAGAGCCCACACACTCAGATCTTAACCCCACTGTGCAGAAAGGGTCAAAACGTGTTTTTCAGCAGAAATAAACATGTTTCTGCAAGTTTGGTCAACCCCATGTAAGTTATGGGGCAGTAACAGCACCCTTTTCAAAACGTGTTTTTCAGCCCGAAATAAACGCGTTTTTTGAGACAACTGAATCCCCATGTAACAGCAAAACTTAGAAGAGCCCACACACTCAGATCTTAACCCCAGTGTGCAGAAAGGGTCAAAACGTGTTTTTCAGCAGAAATAAACATGTTTCTGCAAGTTTGGTCAACCCCATGTAAGTTATGGGGCAGTAACAGCACCCTTTTCAAAACGTGTTTTTCAGCCCGAAATAAACGCGTTTTTTCAGACAACTGAATCCCCATGTAACAGCAAAACTCAGAAGAGCCCACACACTCAGATCTTAACCCAAGTGTGCAGAAAGGGTCAAAACGTGTTTTTCAGCAGAAATAAACATGTTTCTGCAAGTTTGGTCAACCCCATGTAAGTTTTGGGGCAGTAACTGCACCCTTTTCAAAACGTGTTTTTCAGCACGAAATAAACGCGTTTTTTCAGACAAATGAATCCCCATGTAACAGCAAGACTCAGAAGAGCCCACACACTCAGATCTTAACCCCAGTGTGCAGAAAGGGTCAAAACGTGTTTTTCAGCAGAAATAAACATGTTTCTGCAAGTTTGGTCAACCCCATGTAAGTTATGGGGCAGTAACAGCACCCTTTTCAAAACGTGTTTTTCAGCCCGAAATAAACGCGTTTTTTCAGACAACTGAATCCCCATGTAACAGCAAAACTCAGAAGAGCCCACACACTCAGATCTTAACCCCAGTGTGCTGAAAGGGTCAAAACGTGTTTTTCAGCAGAAATAAACATGTTTCTGCAAGTTTGGTCAACCCCATGTAAGTTATGGGGCAGTAACAGCACCCTTTTCAAAACGTGTTTTTCAGCCCGAAATAAACGCGTTTTTTCAGACAACTGAATCCCCATGTAACAGCAAAACTCAGAAGAGCCCACACACTCAGATCTTAACCCCAGTGTGCAGAAAGGGTCAAAACGTGTTTTTCAGCAGAAATAAACATGTTTCTGCAAGTTTGGTCAACCCCATGTAAGTTTTGGGGCAGTAACAGCACCCTTTTCAAAACGTGTTTTTCAGCCCGAAATAAACGCGTTTTTTCAGACAACTGAATCCCCATGTAACAGCAAGGCTCAGAAGAGCCCACACACTCAGATCTTAACCCCAGTGTGCAGAAAGTGTCAAAACGTGTTTTTCAGCAGAAATAAACATGTTTCTGCAAGTTTGGTCAACCCCATGTAAGTTATGGGGCAGTAACAGCACCCTTTTCAAAACGTGTTTTTCAGCCCGAAATAAACGCGTTTTTTCAGACAACTGAATCCCCATGTAACAGCAAAACTCAGAAGAGCCCACACACTCAGATCTTAACCCCAGTGTGCAGAAAGGGTCAAAACGTGTTTTTCAGCAGAAATAAACATGTTTCTGCAAGTTAGGTCAACCCCATGTAAGTTTTGGGGCAGTAACAGCACCATTTTCAAAACGTGTTTTTCAGCCCGAAATAAACGCGTTTTTTCAGACAACTGAATCCCCATATAACAGCAAAACTCAGAAGAGCCCACACACTCAGATCTTAACCCCACTGTGCAGAAAGGGTCAAAACGTGTTTTTCAGCAGAAATAAACATGTTTCTGCAAGTTTGGTCAACCCCATGTAAGTTATGGGGCAGTAACAGCACCCTTTTCAAAACGTGTTTTTCAGCCCGAAATAAACGCGTTTTTTGAGACAACTGAATCCCCATGTAACAGCAAAACTTAGAAGAGCCCACACACTCAGATCTTAACCCCAGTGTGCAGAAAGGGTCAAAACGTGTTTTTCAGCAGAAATAAACATGTTTCTGCAAGTTTGGTCAACCCCATGTAAGTTATGGGGCAGTAACAGCACCCTTTTCAAAACGTGTTTTTCAGCCCGAAATAAACGCGTTTTTTCAGACAACTGAATCCCCATGTAACAGCAAAACTCAGAAGAGCCCACACACTCAGATCTTAACCCAAGTGTGCAGAAAGGGTCAAAACGTGTTTTTCAGCAGAAATAAACATGTTTCTGCAAGTTTGGTCAACCCCATGTAAGTTTTGGGGCAGTAACTGCACCCTTTTCAAAACGTGTTTTTCAGCACGAAATAAACGCGTTTTTTCAGACAAATGAATCCCCATGTAACAGCAAGACTCAGAAGAGCCCACACACTCAGATCTTAACCCCAGTGTGCAGAAAGGGTCAAAACGTGTTTTTCAGCAGAAATAAACATGTTTCTGCAAGTTTGGTCAACCCCATGTAAGTTATGGGGCAGTAACAGCACCCTTTTCAAAACGTGTTTTTCAGCCCGAAATAAACGCGTTTTTTCAGACAACTGAATCCCCATGTAACAGCAAAACTCAGAAGAGCCCACACACTCAGATCTTAACCCCAGTGTGCTGAAAGGGTCAAAACGTGTTTTTCAGCAGAAATAAACATGTTTCTGCAAGTTTGGTCAACCCCATGTAAGTTATGGGGCAGTAACAGCACCCTTTTCAAAACGTGTTTTTCAGCCCGAAATAAACGCGTTTTTTCAGACAACTGAATCCCCATGTAACAGCAAAACTCAGAAGAGCCCACACACTCAGATCTTAACCCCAGTGTGCAGAAAGGGTCAAAACGTGTTTTTCAGCAGAAATAAACATGTTTCTGCAAGTTTGGTCAACCCCATGTAAGTTTTGGGGCAGTAACAGCACCCTTTTCAAAACGTGTTTTTCAGCCCGAAATAAACGCGTTTTTTCAGACAACTGAATCCCCATGTAACAGCAAGGCTCAGAAGAGCCCACACACTCAGATCTTAACCCCAGTGTGCAGAAAGTGTCAAAACGTGTTTTTCAGCAGAAATAAACATGTTTCTGCAAGTTTGGTCAACCCCATGTAAGTTATGGGGCAGTAACAGCACCCTTTTCAAAACGTGTTTTTCAGCCCGAAATAAACGCGTTTTTTCAGACAACTGAATCCCCATGTAACAGCAAAACTCAGAAGAGCCCACACACTCAGATCTTAACCCCAGTGTGCAGAAAGGGTCAAAACGTGTTTTTCAGCAGAAATAAACATGTTTCTGCAAGTTAGGTCAACCCCATGTAAGTTTTGGGGCAGTAACAGCACCATTTTCAAAACGTGTTTTTCAGCCCGAAATAAACGCGTTTTTTCAGACAACTGAATCCCCATATAACAGCAAAACTCAGAAGAGCCCACACACTCAGATCTTAACCCCACTGTGCAGAAAGGGTCAAAACGTGTTTTTCAGCAGAAATAAACATGTTTCTGCAAGTTTGGTCAACCCCATGTAAGTTATGGGGCAGTAACAGCACCCTTTTCAAAACGTGTTTTTCAGCCCGAAATAAACGCGTTTTTTGAGACAACTGAATCCCCATGTAACAGCAAAACTTAGAAGAGCCCACACACTCAGATCTTAACCCCAGTGTGCAGAAAGGGTCAAAACGTGTTTTTCAGCAGAAATAAACATGTTTCTGCAAGTTTGGTCAACCCCATGTAAGTTATGGGGCAGTAACAGCACCCTTTTCAAAACGTGTTTTTCAGCCCGAAATAAACGCGTTTTTTCAGACAACTGAATCCCCATGTAACAGCAAAACTCAGAAGAGCCCACACACTCAGATCTTAACCCAAGTGTGCAGAAAGGGTCAAAACGTGTTTTTCAGCAGAAATAAACATGTTTCTGCAAGTTTGGTCAACCCCATGTAAGTTTTGGGGCAGTAACTGCACCCTTTTCAAAACGTGTTTTTCAGCACGAAATAAACGCGTTTTTTCAGACAAATGAATCCCCATGTAACAGCAAGACTCAGAAGAGCCCACACACTCAGATCTTAACCCCAGTGTGCAGAAAGGGTCAAAACGTGTTTTTCAGCAGAAATAAACATGTTTCTGCAAGTTTGGTCAACCCCATGTAAGTTATGGGGCAGTAACAGCACCCTTTTCAAAACGTGTTTTTCAGCCCGAAATAAACGCGTTTTTTCAGACAACTGAATCCCCATGTAACAGCAAAACTCAGAAGAGCCCACACACTCAGATCTTAACCCCAGTGTGCTGAAAGGGTCAAAACGTGTTTTTCAGCAGAAATAAACATGTTTCTGCAAGTTTGGTCAACCCCATGTAAGTTATGGGGCAGTAACAGCACCCTTTTCAAAACGTGTTTTTCAGCCCGAAATAAACGCGTTTTTTCAGACAACTGAATCCCCATGTAACAGCAAAACTCAGAAGAGCCCACACACTCAGATCTTAACCCCAGTGTGCAGAAAGGGTCAAAACGTGTTTTTCAGCAGAAATAAACATGTTTCTGCAAGTTTGGTCAACCCCATGTAAGTTTTGGGGCAGTAACAGCACCCTTTTCAAAACGTGTTTTTCAGCCCGAAATAAACGCGTTTTTTCAGACAACTGAATCCCCATGTAACAGCAAGGCTCAGAAGAGCCCACACACTCAGATCTTAACCCCAGTGTGCAGAAAGTGTCAAAACGTGTTTTTCAGCAGAAATAAACATGTTTCTGCAAGTTTGGTCAACCCCATGTAAGTTATGGGGCAGTAACAGCACCCTTTTCAAAACGTGTTTTTCAGCCCGAAATAAACGCGTTTTTTCAGACAACTGAATCCCCATGTAACAGCAAAACTCAGAAGAGCCCACACACTCAGATCTTAACCCCAGTGTGCAGAAAGGGTCAAAACGTGTTTTTCAGCAGAAATAAACATGTTTCTGCAAGTTAGGTCAACCCCATGTAAGTTTTGGGGCAGTAACAGCACCATTTTCAAAACGTGTTTTTCAGCCCGAAATAAACGCGTTTTTTCAGACAACTGAATCCCCATATAACAGCAAAACTCAGAAGAGCCCACACACTCAGATCTTAACCCCACTGTGCAGAAAGGGTCAAAACGTGTTTTTCAGCAGAAATAAACATGTTTCTGCAAGTTTGGTCAACCCCATGTAAGTTATGGGGCAGTAACAGCACCCTTTTCAAAACGTGTTTTTCAGCCCGAAATAAACGCGTTTTTTGAGACAACTGAATCCCCATGTAACAGCAAAACTTAGAAGAGCCCACACACTCAGATCTTAACCCCAGTGTGCAGAAAGGGTCAAAACGTGTTTTTCAGCAGAAATAAACATGTTTCTGCAAGTTTGGTCAACCCCATGTAAGTTATGGGGCAGTAACAGCACCCTTTTCAAAACGTGTTTTTCAGCCCGAAATAAACGCGTTTTTTCAGACAACTGAATCCCCATGTAACAGCAAAACTCAGAAGAGCCCACACACTCAGATCTTAACCCAAGTGTGCAGAAAGGGTCAAAACGTGTTTTTCAGCAGAAATAAACATGTTTCTGCAAGTTTGGTCAACCCCATGTAAGTTTTGGGGCAGTAACTGCACCCTTTTCAAAACGTGTTTTTCAGCACGAAATAAACGCGTTTTTTCAGACAAATGAATCCCCATGTAACAGCAAGACTCAGAAGAGCCCACACACTCAGATCTTAACCCCAGTGTGCAGAAAGGGTCAAAACGTGTTTTTCAGCAGAAATAAACATGTTTCTGCAAGTTTGGTCAACCCCATGTAAGTTATGGGGCAGTAACAGCACCCTTTTCAAAACGTGTTTTTCAGCCCGAAATAAACGCGTTTTTTCAGACAACTGAATCCCCATGTAACAGCAAAACTCAGAAGAGCCCACACACTCAGATCTTAACCCCAGTGTGCTGAAAGGGTCAAAACGTGTTTTTCAGCAGAAATAAACATGTTTCTGCAAGTTTGGTCAACCCCATGTAAGTTATGGGGCAGTAACAGCACCCTTTTCAAAACGTGTTTTTCAGCCCGAAATAAACGCGTTTTTTCAGACAACTGAATCCCCATGTAACAGCAAAACTCAGAAGAGCCCACACACTCAGATCTTAACCCCAGTGTGCAGAAAGGGTCAAAACGTGTTTTTCAGCAGAAATAAACATGTTTCTGCAAGTTTGGTCAACCCCATGTAAGTTTTGGGGCAGTAACAGCACCCTTTTCAAAACGTGTTTTTCAGCCCGAAATAAACGCGTTTTTTCAGACAACTGAATCCCCATGTAACAGCAAGGCTCAGAAGAGCCCACACACTCAGATCTTAACCCCAGTGTGCAGAAAGTGTCAAAACGTGTTTTTCAGCAGAAATAAACATGTTTCTGCAAGTTTGGTCAACCCCATGTAAGTTATGGGGCAGTAACAGCACCCTTTTCAAAACGTGTTTTTCAGCCCGAAATAAACGCGTTTTTTCAGACAACTGAATCCCCATGTAACAGCAAAACTCAGAAGAGCCCACACACTCAGATCTTAACCCCAGTGTGCAGAAAGGGTCAAAACGTGTTTTTCAGCAGAAATAAACATGTTTCTGCAAGTTAGGTCAACCCCATGTAAGTTATGGGGCAGTAACAGCACCCTTTTCAAAACGTGTTTTTCAGCCCGAAATAAACGCGTTTTTTCAGACAACTGAATCCCCATGTAACAGCAAAACTCAGAAGAGCCCACACACTCAGATCTTAACCCCAGTGTGCAGAAAGGGTCAAAACGTGTTTTTCAGCAGAAATAAACATGTTTCTGCAAGTTAGGTCAACCCCATGTAAGTTTTGGGGCAGTAACAGCACCATTTTCAAAACGTGTTTTTCAGCCCGAAATAAACGCGTTTTTTCAGACAACTGAATCCCCATATAACAGCAAAACTCAGAAGAGCCCACACACTCAGATCTTAACCCCACTGTGCAGAAAGGGTCAAAACGTGTTTTTCAGCAGAAATAAACATGTTTCTGCAAGTTTGGTCAACCCCATGTAAGTTATGGGGCAGTAACAGCACCCTTTTCAAAACGTGTTTTTCAGCCCGAAATAAACGCGTTTTTTGAGACAACTGAATCCCCATGTAACAGCAAAACTTAGAAGAGCCCACACACTCAGATCTTAACCCCAGTGTGCAGAAAGGGTCAAAACGTGTTTTTCAGCAGAAATAAACATGTTTCTGCAAGTTTGGTCAACCCCATGTAAGTTATGGGGCAGTAACAGCACCCTTTTCAAAACGTGTTTTTCAGCCCGAAATAAACGCGTTTTTTCAGACAACTGAATCCCCATGTAACAGCAAAACTCAGAAGAGCCCACACACTCAGATCTTAACCCAAGTGTGCAGAAAGGGTCAAAACGTGTTTTTCAGCAGAAATAAACATGTTTCTGCAAGTTTGGTCAACCCCATGTAAGTTTTGGGGCAGTAACTGCACCCTTTTCAAAACGTGTTTTTCAGCACGAAATAAACGCGTTTTTTCAGACAAATGAATCCCCATGTAACAGCAAGACTCAGAAGAGCCCACACACTCAGATCTTAACCCCAGTGTGCAGAAAGGGTCAAAACGTGTTTTTCAGCAGAAATAAACATGTTTCTGCAAGTTTGGTCAACCCCATGTAAGTTATGGGGCAGTAACAGCACCCTTTTCAAAACGTGTTTTTCAGCCCGAAATAAACGCGTTTTTTCAGACAACTGAATCCCCATGTAACAGCAAAACTCAGAAGAGCCCACACACTCAGATCTTAACCCCAGTGTGCTGAAAGGGTCAAAACGTGTTTTTCAGCAGAAATAAACATGTTTCTGCAAGTTTGGTCAACCCCATGTAAGTTATGGGGCAGTAACAGCACCCTTTTCAAAACGTGTTTTTCAGCCCGAAATAAACGCGTTTTTTCAGACAACTGAATCCCCATGTAACAGCAAAACTCAGAAGAGCCCACACACTCAGATCTTAACCCCAGTGTGCAGAAAGGGTCAAAACGTGTTTTTCAGCAGAAATAAACATGTTTCTGCAAGTTTGGTCAACCCCATGTAAGTTATGGGGCAGTAACAGCACCCTTTTCAAAACGTGTTTTTCAGCCCGAAATAAACGCGTTTTTTGAGACAACTGAATCCCCATGTAACAGCAAAACTTAGAAGAGCCCACACACTCAGATCTTAACCCCAGTGTGCAGAAAGGGTCAAAACGTGTTTTTCAGCAGAAATAAACATGTTTCTGCAAGTTTGGTCAACCCCATGTAAGTTATGGGGCAGTAACAGCACCCTTTTCAAAACGTGTTTTTCAGCCCGAAATAAACGCGTTTTTTCAGACAACTGAATCCCCATGTAACAGCAAAACTCAGAAGAGCCCACACACTCAGATCTTAACCCAAGTGTGCAGAAAGGGTCAAAACGTGTTTTTCAGCAGAAATAAACATGTTTCTGCAAGTTTGGTCAACCCCATGTAAGTTTTGGGGCAGTAACTGCACCCTTTTCAAAACGTGTTTTTCAGCACGAAATAAACGCGTTTTTTCAGACAACTGAATCCCCATGTAACAGCAAGACTCAGAAGAGCCCACACACTCAGATCTTAACCCCAGTGTGCAGAAAGGGTCAAAACGTGTTTTTCAGCAGAAATAAACATGTTTCTGCAAGTTTGGTCAACCCCATGTAAGTTATGGGGCAGTAACAGCACCCTTTTCAAAACGTGTTTTTCAGCCCGAAATAAACGCGTTTTTTCAGACAACTGAATCCCCATGTAACAGCAAAACTCAGAAGAGCCCACACACTCAGATCTTAACCCCAGTGTGCAGAAAGGGTCAAAACGTGTTTTTCAGCAGAAATAAACATGTTTCTGCAAGTTTGGTCAACCCCATGTAAGTTTTGGGGCAGTAACAGCACCCTTTTCAAAACGTGTTTTTCAGCCCGAAATAAACGCGTTTTTTCAGACAACTGAATCCCCATGTAACAGCAAGGCTCAGAAGAGCCCACACACTCAGATCTTAACCCCAGTGTGCAGAAAGTGTCAAAACGTGTTTTTCAGCAGAAATAAACATGTTTCTGCAAGTTTGGTCAACCCCATGTAAGTTATGGGGCAGTAACAGCACCCTTTTCAAAACGTGTTTTTCAGCCCGAAATAAACGAGTTTTTTCAGACAACTGAATCCCCATGTAACAGCAAAACTCAGAAGAGCCCACACACTCAGATCTTAACCCCAGTGTGCAGAAAGGGTCAAAACGTGTTTTTCAGCAGAAATAAACATGTTTCTGCAAGTTAGGTCAACCCCATGTAAGTTTTGGGGCAGTAACAGCACCATTTTCAAAACGTGTTTTTCAGCCCGAAATAAACGCGTTTTTTCAGACAACTGAATCCCCATATAACAGCAAAACTCAGAAGAGCCCACACACTCAGATCTTAACCCCAC
Source organism: Lepisosteus oculatus (assembly GCF_040954835.1). Taxonomy (NCBI): domain Eukaryota; kingdom Metazoa; phylum Chordata; class Actinopteri; order Semionotiformes; family Lepisosteidae; genus Lepisosteus; species Lepisosteus oculatus. The sequence continues at coordinate 49,373 of NW_027167885.1, forward strand.
TGTGCAGAAAGGGTCAAAACGTGTTTTTCAGCAGAAATAAACATGTTTCTGCAAGTTTGGTCAACCCCATGTAAGTTATGGGGCAGTAACAGCACCCTTTTCAAAACGTGTTTTTCAGCCCGAAATAAACGCGTTTTTTGAGACAACTGAATCCCCATGTAACAGCAAAACTTAGAAGAGCCCACACACTCAGATCTTAACCCCAGTGTGCAGAAAGGGTCAAAACGTGTTTTTCAGCAGAAATAAACATGTTTCTGCAAGTTTGGTCAACCCCATGTAAGTTATGGGGCAGTAACAGCACCCTTTTCAAAACGTGTTTTTCAGCCCGAAATAAACGCGTTTTTTCAGACAACTGAATCCCCATGTAACAGCAAAACTCAGAAGAGCCCACACACTCAGATCTTAACCCAAGTGTGCAGAAAGGGTCAAAACGTGTTTTTCAGCAGAAATAAACATGTTTCTGCAAGTTTGGTCAACCCCATGTAAGTTATGGGGCAGTAACAGCACCCTTTTCAAAACGTGTTTTTCAGCACGAAATAAACGCGTTTTTTCAGACAACTGAATCCCCATGTAACAGCAAGGCTCAGAAGAGCGCACACACTCAGATCTTAACCCCAGTGTGCAGAAAGTGTCAAAACGTGTTTTTCAGCAGAAATAAACATGTTTCTGCAAGTTTGGTCAACCCCTTGTAAGTTATGGGGCAGTAACAGCACCCTTTTCAAAACGTGTTTTTCAGCCCGAAATAAACGCGTTTTTTCAGACAACTGAATCCCCATGTAACAGCAAAACTCAGAAGAGCCCACACACTCAGATCTTAACCCCAGTGTGCAGAAAGGGTCAAAACGTGTTTTTCAGCAGAAATAAACATGTTTCTGCAAGTTTGGTCAACCCCATGTAAGTTATGGGGCAGTAACAGCACCCTTTTCAAAACGTGTTTTTCAGCACGAAATAAACGCGTTTTTTCAGACAACTGAATCCCCATGTAACAGCAAGACTCAGAAGAGCCCACACACTCAGATCTTAACCCCAGTGTGCAGAAAGGGTCAAAACGTGTTTTTCAGCAGAAATAAACATGTTTCTGCAAGTTTGGTCAACCCCATGTAAGTTATGGGGCAGTAACAGCACCCTTTTCAAAACGTGTTTTTCAGCCCGAAATAAACGCGTTTTTTCAGACAACTGAATCCCCATGTAACAGCAAAACTCAGAAGAGCCCACACACTCAGATCTTAACCCAAGTGTGCAGAAAGGGTCAAAACGTGTTTTTCAGCAGAAATAAACATGTTTCTGCAAGTTTGGTCAACCCCATGTAAGTTATGGGGCAGTAACAGCACCCTTTTCAAAACGTGTTTTTCAGCCCGAAATAAACGCGTTTTTTCAGACAACTGAATCCCCATGTAACAGCAAAACTCAGAAGAGCCCACACACTCAGATCTTAACCCAAGTGTGCAGAAAGGGTCAAAACGTGTTTTTCAGCAGAAATAAACATGTTTCTGCAAGTTTGGTCAACCCCATGTAAGTTTTGGGGCAGTAACTGCACCCTTTTCAAAACGTGTTTTTCAGCACGAAATAAACGCGTTTTTTCAGACAAATGAATCCCCATGTAACAGCAAGACTCAGAAGAGCCCACACACTCAGATCTTAACCCCAGTGTGCAGAAAGGGTCAAAACGTGTTTTTCAGCAGAAATAAACATGTTTCTGCAAGTTTGGTCAACCCCATGTAAGTTATGGGGCAGTAACAGCACCCTTTTCAAAACGTGTTTTTCAGCCCGAAATAAACGCGTTTTTTCAGACAACTGAATCCCCATGTAACAGCAAAACTCAGAAGAGCCCACACACTCAGATCTTAACCCCAGTGTGCTGAAAGGGTCAAAACGTGTTTTTCAGCAGAAATAAACATGTTTCTGCAAGTTTGGTCAACCCCATGTAAGTTATGGGGCAGTAACAGCACCCTTTTCAAAACGTGTTTTTCAGCCCGAAATAAACGCGTTTTTTCAGACAACTGAATCCCCATGTAACAGCAAAACTCAGAAGAGCCCACACACTCAGATCTTAACCCCAGTGTGCAGAAAGGGTCAAAACGTGTTTTTCAGCAGAAATAAACATGTTTCTGCAAGTTTGGTCAACCCCATGTAAGTTATGGGGCAGTAACAGCACCCTTTTCAAAACGTGTTTTTCAGCCCGAAATAAACGCGTTTTTTGAGACAACTGAATCCCCATGTAACAGCAAAACTTAGAAGAGCCCACACACTCAGATCTTAACCCCAGTGTGCAGAAAGGGTCAAAACGTGTTTTTCAGCAGAAATAAACATGTTTCTGCAAGTTTGGTCAACCCCATGTAAGTTATGGGGCAGTAACAGCACCCTTTTCAAAACGTGTTTTTCAGCCCGAAATAAACGCGTTTTTTCAGACAACTGAATCCCCATGTAACAGCAAAACTCAGAAGAGCCCACACACTCAGATCTTAACCCAAGTGTGCAGAAAGGGTCAAAACGTGTTTTTCAGCAGAAATAAACATGTTTCTGCAAGTTTGGTCAACCCCATGTAAGTTTTGGGGCAGTAACTGCACCCTTTTCAAAACGTGTTTTTCAGCACGAAATAAACACGTTTTTTCAGACAACTGAATCCCCATGTAACAGCAAGACTCAGAAGAGCCCACACACTCAGATCTTAACCCCAGTGTGCAGAAAGGGTCAAAACGTGTTTTTCAGCAGAAATAAACATGTTTCTGCAAGTTTGGTCAACCCCATGTAAGTTATGGGGCAGTAACAGCACCCTTTTCAAAACGTGTTTTTCAGCCCGAAATAAACGCGTTTTTTCAGACAACTGAATCCCCATGTAACAGCAAAACTCAGAAGAGCCCACACACTCAGATCTTAACCCCAGTGTGCAGAAAGGGTCAAAACGTGTTTTTCAGCAGAAATAAACATGTTTCTGCAAGTTTGGTCAACCCCATGTAAGTTTTGGGGCAGTAACAGCACCCTTTTCAAAACGTGTTTTTCAGCCCGAAATAAACGCGTTTTTTCAGACAACTGAATCCCCATGTAACAGCAAGGCTCAGAAGAGCCCACACACTCAGATCTTAACCCCAGTGTGCAGAAAGTGTCAAAACGTGTTTTTCAGCAGAAATAAACATGTTTCTGCAAGTTTGGTCAACCCCATGTAAGTTATGGGGCAGTAACAGCACCCTTTTCAAAACGTGTTTTTCAGCCCGAAATAAACGCGTTTTTTCAGACAACTGAATCCCCATGTAACAGCAAAACTCAGAAGAGCCCACACACTCAGATCTTAACCCCAGTGTGCAGAAAGGGTCAAAACGTGTTTTTCAGCAGAAATAAACATGTTTCTGCAAGTTAGGTCAACCCCATGTAAGTTTTGGGGCAGTAACAGCACCATTTTCAAAACGTGTTTTTCAGCCCGAAATAAACGCGTTTTTTCAGACAACTGAATCCCCATATAACAGCAAAACTCAGAAGAGCCCACACACTCAGATCTTAACCCCACTGTGCAGAAAGGGTCAAAACGTGTTTTTCAGCAGAAATAAACATGTTTCTGCAAGTTTGGTCAACCCCATGTAAGTTATGGGGCAGTAACAGCACCCTTTTCAAAACGTGTTTTTCAGCCCGAAATAAACGCGTTTTTTGAGACAACTGAATCCCCATGTAACAGCAAAACTTAGAAGAGCCCACACACTCAGATCTTAACCCCAGTGTGCAGAAAGGGTCAAAACGTGTTTTTCAGCAGAAATAAACATGTTTCTGCAAGTTTGGTCAACCCCATGTAAGTTATGGGGCAGTAACAGCACCCTTTTCAAAACGTGTTTTTCAGCCCGAAATAAACGCGTTTTTTCAGACAACTGAATCCCCATGTAACAGCAAAACTCAGAAGAGCCCACACACTCAGATCTTAACCCAAGTGTGCAGAAAGGGTCAAAACGTGTTTTTCAGCAGAAATAAACATGTTTCTGCAAGTTTGGTCAACCCCATGTAAGTTATGGGGCAGTAACAGCACCCTTTTCAAAACGTGTTTTTCAGCCCGAAATAAACGCGTTTTTTCAGACAACTGAATCCCCACGTAACAGCAAGGCTCAGAAGAGCGCACACACTCAGATCTTAACCCCAGTGTGCAGAAAGTGTCAAAACGTGTTTTTCAGCAGAAATAAACATGTTTCTGCAAGTTTGGTCAACCCCTTGTAAGTTATGGGGCAGTAACAGCACCCTTTTCAAAACGTGTTTTTCAGCCCGAAATAAACGCGTTTTTTCAGACAACTGAATCCCCATGTAACAGCAAAACTCAGAAGAGCCCACACACTCAGATCTTAACCCCAGTGTGCAGAAAGGGTCAAAACGTGTTTTTCAGCAGAAATAAACATGTTTCTGCAAGTTTGGTCAACCCCATGTAAGTTATGGGGCAGTAACAGCACCCTTTTCAAAACGTGTTTTTCAGCACGAAATAAACGCGTTTTTTCAGACAACTGAATCCCCATGTAACAGCAAGACTCAGAAGAGCCCACACACTCAGATCTTAACCCCAGTGTGCAGAAAGGGTCAAAACGTGTTTTTCAGCAGAAATAAACATGTTTCTGCAAGTTTGGTCAACCCCATGTAAGTTATGGGGCAGTAACAGCACCCTTTTCAAAACGTGTTTTTCAGCCCGAAATAAACGCGTTTTTTCAGACAACTGAATCCCCATGTAACAGCAAAACTCAGAAGAGCCCACACACTCAGATCTTAACCCAAGTGTGCAGAAAGGGTCAAAACGTGTTTTTCAGCAGAAATAAACATGTTTCTGCAAGTTTGGTCAACCCCATGTAAGTTTTGGGGCAGTAACTGCACCCTTTTCAAAACGTGTTTTTCAGCACGAAATAAACGCGTTTTTTCAGACAACTGAATCCCCATGTAACAGCAAGACTCAGAAGAGCCCACACACTCAGATCTTAACCCCAGTGTGCAGAAAGGGTCAAAACGTGTTTTTCAGCAGAAATAAACATGTTTCTGCAAGTTTGGTCAACCCCATGTAAGTTATGGGGCAGTAACAGCACCCTTTTCAAAACGTGTTTTTCAGCCCGAAATAAACGCGTTTTTTCAGACAACTGAATCCCCATGTAACAGCAAAACTCAGAAGAGCCCACACACTCAGATCTTAACCCCAGTGTGCAGAAAGGGTCAAAACGTGTTTTTCAGCAGAAATAAACATGTTTCTGCAAGTTTGGTCAACCCCATGTAAGTTTTGGGGCAGTAACAGCACCCTTTTCAAAACGTGTTTTTCAGCCCGAAATAAACGCGTTTTTTCAGACAACTGAATCCCCATGTAACAGCAAGGCTCAGAAGAGCCCACACACTCAGATCTTAACCCCAGTGTGCAGAAAGTGTCAAAACGTGTTTTTCAGCAGAAATAAACATGTTTCTGCAAGTTTGGTCAACCCCATGTAAGTTATGGGGCAGTAACAGCACCCTTTTCAAAACGTGTTTTTCAGCCCGAAATAAACGCGTTTTTTCAGACAACTGAATCCCCATGTAACAGCAAAACTCAGAAGAGCCCACACACTCAGATCTTAACCCCAGTGTGCAGAAAGGGTCAAAACGTGTTTTTCAGCAGAAATAAACATGTTTCTGCAAGTTAGGTCAACCCCATGTAAGTTTTGGGGCAGTAACAGCACCATTTTCAAAACGTGTTTTTCAGCCCGAAATAAACGCGTTTTTTGAGACAACTGAATCCCCATGTAACAGCAAAACTTAGAAGAGCCCACACACTCAGATCTTAACCCCAGTGTGCAGAAAGGGTCAAAACGTGTTTTTCAGCAGAAATAAACATGTTTCTGCAAGTTAGGTCAACCCCATGTAAGTTTTGGGGCAGTAACAGCACCATTTTCAAAACGTGTTTTTCAGCCCGAAATAAACGCGTTTTTTCAGACAACTGAATCCCCATATAACAGCAAAACTCAGAAGAGCCCACACACTCAGATCTTAACCCCACTGTGCAGAAAGGGTCAAAACGTGTTTTTCAGCAGAAATAAACATGTTTCTGCAAGTTTGGTCAACCCCATGTAAGTTATGGGGCAGTAACAGCACCCTTTTCAAAACGTGTTTTTCAGCCCGAAATAAACGCGTTTTTTGAGACAACTGAATCCCCATGTAACAGCAAAACTTAGAAGAGCCCACACACTCAGATCTTAACCCCAGTGTGCAGAAAGGGTCAAAACGTGTTTTTCAGCAGAAATAAACATGTTTCTGCAAGTTTGGTCAACCCCATGTAAGTTATGGGGCAGTAACAGCACCCTTTTCAAAACGTGTTTTTCAGCCCGAAATAAACGCGTTTTTTCAGACAACTGAATCCCCATGTAACAGCAAAACTCAGAAGAGCCCACACACTCAGATCTTAACCCAAGTGTGCAGAAAGGGTCAAAACGTGTTTTTCAGCAGAAATAAACATGTTTCTGCAAGTTTGGTCAACCCCATGTAAGTTATGGGGCAGTAACAGCACCCTTTTCAAAACGTGTTTTTCAGCACGAAATAAACGCGTTTTTTCAGACAACTGAATCCCCATGTAACAGCAAGGCTCAGAAGAGCCCACATACTCAGATCTTAACCCCAGTGTGCAGAAAGGGTCAAAACGTGTTTTTCAGCAGAAATAAACATGTTTCTGCAAGTTTGGTCAACCCCATGTAAGTTATGGGGCAGTAACAGCACCCTTTTCAAAACGTGTTTTTCAGCCCGAAATAAACGCGTTTTTTCAGACAACTGAATCCCCATGTAACAGCAAAACTCAGAAGAGCCCACACACTCAGATCTTAACCCCAGTGTGCAGAAAGGGTCAAAACGTGTTTTTCAGCAGAAATAAACATGTTTCTGCAAGTTTGGTCAACCCCATGTAAGTTTTGGGGCAGTAACAGCACCCTTTTCAAAACGTGTTTTTCAGCCCGAAATAAACGCGTTTTTTCAGACAACTGAATCCCCATGTAACAGCAAGGCTCAGAAGAGCCCACACACTCAGATCTTAACCCCAGTGTGCAGAAAGTGTCAAAACGTGTTTTTCAGCAGAAATAAACATGTTTCTGCAAGTTTGGTCAACCCCATGTAAGTTATGGGGCAGTAACAGCACCCTTTTCAAAACGTGTTTTTCAGCCCGAAATAAACGCGTTTTTTGAGACAACTGAATCCCCATGTAACAGCAAAACTTAGAAGAGCCCACACACTCAGATCTTAACCCCAGTGTGCAGAAAGGGTCAAAACGTGTTTTTCAGCAGAAATAAACATGTTTCTGCAAGTTTGGTCAACCCCATGTAAGTTATGGGGCAGTAACAGCACCCTTTTCAAAACGTGTTTTTCAGCCCGAAATAAACGCGTTTTTTCAGACAACTGAATCCCCATGTAACAGCAAAACTCAGAAGAGCCCACACACTCAGATCTTAACCCAAGTGTGCAGAAAGGGTCAAAACGTGTTTTTCAGCAGAAATAAACATGTTTCTGCAAGTTTGGTCAACCCCATGTAAGTTTTGGGGCAGTAACTGCACCCTTTTCAAAACGTGTTTTTCAGCACGAAATAAACGCGTTTTTTCAGACAACTGAATCCCCATGTAACAGCAAGACTCAGAAGAGCCCACACACTCAGATCTTAACCCCAGTGTGCAGAAAGGGTCAAAACGTGTTTTTCAGCAGAAATAAACATGTTTCTGCAAGTTTGGTCAACCCCATGTAAGTTATGGGGCAGTAACAGCACCCTTTTCAAAACGTGTTTTTCAGCACGAAATAAACGCGTTTTTTCAGACAACTGAATCCCCATGTAACAGCAAGACTCAGAAGAGCCCACACACTCAGATCTTAACCCCAGTGTGCAGAAAGGGTCAAAACGTGTTTTTCAGCAGAAATAAACATGTTTCTGCAAGTTTGGTCAACCCCATGTAAGTTATGGGGCAGTAACAGCACCCTTTTCAAAACGTGTTTTTCAGCCCGAAATAAACGCGTTTTTTCAGACAACTGAATCCCCATGTAACAGCAAAACTCAGAAGAGCCCACACACTCAGATCTTAACCCAAGTGTGCAGAAAGGGTCAAAACGTGTTTTTCAGCAGAAATAAACATGTTTCTGCAAGTTTGGTCAACCCCATGTAAGTTTTGGGGCAGTAACTGCACCCTTTTCAAAACGTGTTTTTCAGCACGAAATAAACGCGTTTTTTCAGACAACTGAATCCCCATGTAACAGCAAGACTCAGAAGAGCCCACACACTCAGATCTTAACCCCAGTGTGCAGAAAGGGTCAAAACGTGTTTTTCAGCAGAAATAAACATGTTTCTGCAAGTTTGGTCAACCCCATGTAAGTTATGGGGCAGTAACAGCACCCTTTTCAAAACGTGTTTTTCAGCCCGAAATAAACGCGTTTTTTCAGACAACTGAATCCCCATGTAACAGCAAAACTCAGAAGAGCCCACACACTCAGATCTTAACCCCAGTGTGCAGAAAGGGTCAAAACGTGTTTTTCAGCAGAAATAAACATGTTTCTGCAAGTTTGGTCAACCCCATGTAAGTTTTGGGGCAGTAACAGCACCCTTTTCAAAACGTGTTTTTCAGCCCGAAATAAACGCGTTTTTTCAGACAACTGAATCCCCATGTAACAGCAAAACTCAGAAGAGCCCACACACTCAGATCTTAACCCCAGTGTGCAGAAAGGGTCAAAACGTGTTTTTCAGCAGAAATAAACATGTTTCTGCAAGTTAGGTCAACCCCATGTAAGTTTTGGGGCAGTAACAGCACCATTTTCAAAACGTGTTTTTCAGCCCGAAATAAACGCGTTTTTTGAGACAACTGAATCCCCATGTAACAGCAAAACTTAGAAGAGCCCACACACTCAGATCTTAACCCCAGTGTGCAGAAAGGGTCAAAACGTGTTTTTCAGCAGAAATAAACATGTTTCTGCAAGTTAGGTCAACCCCATGTAAGTTTTGGGGCAGTAACAGCACCATTTTCAAAACGTGTTTTTCAGCCCGAAATAAACGCGTTTTTTCAGACAACTGAATCCCCATATAACAGCAAAACTCAGAAGAGCCCACACACTCAGATCTTAACCCCACTGTGCAGAAAGGGTCAAAACGTGTTTTTCAGCAGAAATAAACATGTTTCTGCAAGTTTGGTCAACCCCATGTAAGTTATGGGGCAGTAACAGCACCCTTTTCAAAACGTGTTTTTCAGCCCGAAATAAACGCGTTTTTTGAGACAACTGAATCCCCATGTAACAGCAAAACTTAGAAGAGCCCACACACTCAGATCTTAACCCCAGTGTGCAGAAAGGGTCAAAACGTGTTTTTCAGCAGAAATAAACATGTTTCTGCAAGTTTGGTCAACCCCATGTAAGTTATGGGGCAGTAACAGCACCCTTTTCAAAACGTGTTTTTCAGCCCGAAATAAACGCGTTTTTTCAGACAACTGAATCCCCATGTAACAGCAAAACTCAGAAGAGCCCACACACTCAGATCTTAACCCAAGTGTGCAGAAAGGGTCAAAACGTGTTTTTCAGCAGAAATAAACATGTTTCTGCAAGTTTGGTCAACCCCATGTAAGTTATGGGGCAGTAACAGCACCCTTTTCAAAACGTGTTTTTCAGCACGAAATAAACGCGTTTTTTCAGACAACTGAATCCCCATGTAACAGCAAGGCTCAGAAGAGCGCACACACTCAGATCTTAACCCCAGTGTGCAGAAAGTGTCAAAACGTGTTTTTCAGCAGAAATAAACATGTTTCTGCAAGTTTGGTCAACCCCATGTAAGTTATGGGGCAGTAACAGCACCCTTTTCAAAACGTGTTTTTCAGCCCGAAATAAACGCGTTTTTTCAGACAACTGAATCCCCATGTAACAGCAAGACTCAGAAGAGCCCACATACTCAGATCTTAACCCCAGTGTGCAGAAAGGGTCAAAACGTGTTTTTCAGCAGAAATAAACATGTTTCTGCAAGTTTGGTCAACCCCATGTAAGTTATGGGGCAGTAACAGCACCCTTTTCAAAACGTGTTTTTCAGCCCGAAATAAACGCGTTTTTTCAGACAACTGAATCCCCATGTAACAGCAAAACTCAGAAGAGCCCACACACTCAGATCTTAACCCCAGTGTGCAGAAAGGGTCAAAACGTGTTTTTCAGCAGAAATAAACATGTTTCTGCAAGTTTGGTCAACCCCATGTAAGTTTTGGGGCAGTAACAGCACCCTTTTCAAAACGTGTTTTTCAGCCCGAAATAAACGCGTTTTTTCAGACAACTGAATCCCCATGTAACAGCAAGGCTCAGAAGAGCCCACACACTCAGATCTTAACCCCAGTGTGCAGAAAGTGTCAAAACGTGTTTTTCAGCAGAAATAAACATGTTTCTGCAAGTTTGGTCAACCCCATGTAAGTTATGGGGCAGTAACAGCACCCTTTTCAAAACGTGTTTTTCAGCCCGAAATAAACGCGTTTTTTGAGACAACTGAATCCCCATGTAACAGCAAAACTTAGAAGAGCCCACACACTCAGATCTTAACCCCAGTGTGCAGAAAGGGTCAAAACGTGTTTTTCAGCAGAAATAAACATGTTTCTGCAAGTTTGGTCAACCCCATGTAAGTTATGGGGCAGTAACAGCACCCTTTTCAAAACGTGTTTTTCAGCCCGAAATAAACGCGTTTTTTCAGACAACTGAATCCCCATGTAACAGCAAAACTCAGAAGAGCCCACACACTCAGATCTTAACCCAAGTGTGCAGAAAGGGTCAAAACGTGTTTTTCAGCAGAAATAAACATGTTTCTGCAAGTTTGGTCAACCCCATGTAAGTTATGGGGCAGTAACAGCACCCTTTTCAAAACGTGTTTTTCAGCACGAAATAAACGCGTTTTTTCAGACAACTGAATCCCCATGTAACAGCAAGGCTCAGAAGAGCGCACACACTCAGATCTTAACCCCAGTGTGCAGAAAGTGTCAAAACGTGTTTTTCAGCAGAAATAAACATGTTTCTGCAAGTTTGGTCAACCCCTTGTAAGTTATGGGGCAGTAACAGCACCCTTTTCAAAACGTGTTTTTCAGCCCGAAATAAACGCGTTTTTTCAGACAACTGAATCCCCATGTAACAGCAAAACTCAGAAGAGCCCACACACTCAGATCTTAACCCCAGTGTGCAGAAAGGGTCAAAACGTGTTTTTCAGCAGAAATAAACATGTTTCTGCAAGTTTGGTCAACCCCATGTAAGTTATGGGGCAGTAACAGCACCCTTTTCAAAACGTGTTTTTCAGCCCGAAATAAACGCGTTTTTTCAGACAACTGAATCCCCATGTAACAGCAAGGCTCAGAAGAGCCCACACACTCAGATCTTAACCCCAGTGTGCAGAAAGGGTCAAAACGTGTTTTTCAGCAGAAATAAACATGTTTCTGCAAGTTTGGTCAACCCCATGTAAGTTATGGGGCAGTAACAGCACCCTTTTCAAAACGTGTTTTTCAGCCCGAAATAAACGCGTTTTTTCAGACAACTGAATCCCCATGTAACAGCAAAACTCAGAAGAGCCCACACACTCAGATCTTAACCCCAGTGTGCAGAAAGGGTCAAAATGTGTTTTTCAGCAGAAATAAACATGTTTCTGCAAGTTTGGTCAACCCCATGTAAGTTTTGGGGCAGTAACAGCACCCTTTTCAAAACGTGTTTTTCAGCCCGAAATAAACGCGTTTTTTCAGACAACTGAATCCCCATGTAACAGCAAAACTCAGAAGAGCCTACACACTCAGATCTTAACCCCAGTGTGCAGAAAGGGTCAAAACGTGTTTTTCAGCAGAAATAAACATGTTTCTGCAAGTTTGGTCAACCCCATGTAAGTTATGGGGCAGTAACAGCACCATTTTCAAAACGTGTTTTTCAGCACGAAATAAACGCGTTTTTTCAGACAACTGAATCCCCATGTAACAGCAAGACTCAGAAGAGCCCACACACTCAGATCTTAACCCCAGTGTGCAGAAAGGGTCAAAACGTGTTTTTCAGCAGAAATAAACATGTTTCTGCAAGTTTGGTCAACCCCATGTAAGTTTTGGGGCAGTAACAGCACCCTTTTCAAAACGTGTTTTTCAGCCCGAAATAAACGCGTTTTTTCAGACAACTGAATCCCCATGTAACAGCAAAACTCAGAAGAGCCCACACACTCAGATCTTAACCCCAGTGTGCAGAAAGGGTCAAAACGTGTTTTTCAGCAGAAATAAACATGTTTCTGCAAGTTTGGTCAACCCCATGTAAGTTATGGGGCAGTAACAGCACCCTTTTCAAAACGTGTTTTTCAGCCCGAAATAAACGCGTTTTTTCAGACAACTGAATCCCTATGTAACAGCAAAACTCAGAAGAGCCCACACACTCAGATCTTAACCCCAGTGTGCAGAAAGGGTCAAAACGTGTTTTTCAGCAGAAATAAACATGTTTCTGCAAGTTTGGTCAACCCCATGTAAGTTTTGGGGCAGTAACAGCACCCTTTTCAAAACGTGTTTTTCAGCACGAAATAAACGCGTTTTTTCAGACAACTGAATCCCCATGTAACAGCAAGACTCAGAAGAGCCCACACACTCAGATCTTAACCCCAGTGTGCAGAAAGGGTCAAAACGTGTTTTTCAGCAGAAATAAACATGTTTCTGCAAGTTTGGTCAACCCCATGTAAGTTATGGGGCAGTAACAGCACCCTTTTCAAAACGTGTTTTTCAGCCCGAAATAAACGCGTTTTTTCAGACAACTGAATCCCCATGTAACAGCAAGGCTCAGAAGAGCCCACACACTCAGATCTTAACCCCAGTGTGCAGAAAGGGTCAAAACGTGTTTTTCAGCAGAAATAAACATGTTTCTGCAAGTTTGGTCAACCCCATGTAAGTTATGGGGCAGTAACAGCACCCTTTTCAAAACGTGTTTTTCAGCCCGAAATAAACGCGTTTTTTCAGACAACTGAATCCCCATGTAACAGCAAAACTCAGAAGAGCCCACACACTCAGATCTTAACCCCAGTGTGCAGAAAGGGTCAAAATGTGTTTTTCAGCAGAAATAAACATGTTTCTGCAAGTTTGGTCAACCCCATGTAAGTTTTGGGGCAGTAACAGCACCCTTTTCAAAACGTGTTTTTCAGCCCGAAATAAACGCGTTTTTTCAGACAACTGAATCCCCATGTAACAGCAAAACTCAGAAGAGCCCACACACTCAGATCTTAACCCCAGTGTGCAGAAAGGGTCAAAACGTGTTTTTCAGCAGAAATAAACATGTTTCTGCAAGTTTGGTCAACCCCATGTAAGTTTTGGGGCAGTAACAGCACCCTTTTCAAAACGTGTTTTTCAGCACGAAATAAACGCGTTTTTTCAGACAACTGAATCCCCATGTAACAGCAAGACTCAGAAGAGCCCACACACTCAGATCTTAACCCCAGTGTGCAGAAAGGGTCAAAACGTGTTTTTCAGCAGAAATAAACATGTTTCTGCAAGTTTGGTCAACCCCATGTAAGTTATGGGGCAGTAACAGCACCCTTTTCAAAACGTGTTTTTCAGCCCGAAATAAACGCGTTTTTTCAGACAACTGAATCCCCATGTAACAGCAAGGCTCAGAAGAGCCCACACACTCAGATCTTAACCCCAGTGTGCAGAAAGGGTCAAAACGTGTTTTTCAGCAGAAATAAACATGTTTCTGCAAGTTTGGTCAACCCCATGTAAGTTATGGGGCAGTAACAGCACCCTTTTCAAAACGTGTTTTTCAGCCCGAAATAAACGCGTTTTTTCAGACAACTGAATCCCCATGTAACAGCAAAACTCAGAAGAGCCCACACACTCAGATCTTAACCCCAGTGTGCAGAAAGGGTCAAAATGTGTTTTTCAGCAGAAATAAACATGTTTCTGCAAGTTTGGTCAACCCCATGTAAGTTTTGGGGCAGTAACAGCACCCTTTTCAAAACGTGTTTTTCAGCCCGAAATAAACGCGTTTTTTCAGACAACTGAATCCCCATGTAACAGCAAAACTCAGAAGAGCCCACACACTCAGATCTTAACCCCAGTGTGCAGAAAGGGTCAAAACGTGTTTTTCAGCAGAAATAAACATGTTTCTGCAAGTTTGGTCAACTCCATGTAAGTTTTGGGGCAGTAACAGCACCCTTTTCAAAACATGTTTTTCAGCCCGAAATAAACGCGTTTTTTCAGACAACTGAATCCCCATGTAACAGCAAAACTCAGAAGAGCCCACACACTCAGATCTTAACCCCAGTGTGCAGAAAGGGTCAAAACGTGTTTTTCAGCAGAAATAAACATGTTTCTGCAAGTTTGGTCAACCCCATGTAAGTTATGGGGCAGTAACAGCACCCTTTTCAAAACATGTTTTTCAGCCCGAAATAAACGCGTTTTTTCGGACAACTGAATCCCCATGTAACAGCAAAACTCAGAAGAGCCCACACACTCAGATCTTAACCCCAGTGTGCAGAAAGGGTCAAAACGTGTTTTTCAGCAGAAATAAACATTTTTCTGCAAGTTTGGTCAACCCCATGTAAGTTATGGGGCAGTAACAGCACCCTTTTCAAAACGTGTTTTTCAGCCCGAAATAAACGCGTTTTTTCAGACAACTGAATCCCCATGTAACAGCAAAACTCAGAAGAGCCCACACACTCAGATCTTAACCCCAGTGTGCAGAAAGGGTCAAAACGTGTTTTTCAGCAGAAATAAACATGTTTCTGCAAGTTTGGTCAACCCCATGTAAGTTATGTGGCAGTAACAGCACCCTTTTCAAAACGTGTTTTTCAGCACGAAATAAACGCGTTTTTTCAGACAACTGAATCCCCATGTAACAGCAAGGCTCAGAAGAGCGCACACACTCAGATCTTAACCCCAGTGTGCAGAAAGTGTCAAAACGTGTTTTTCAGCAGAAATAAACATGTTTCTGCAAGTTTGGTCAACCCCTTGTAAGTTATGGGGCAGTAACAGCACCCTTTTCAAAACGTGTTTTTCAGCCCGAAATAAACGCGTTTTTTCAGACAACTGAATCCCCATGTAACAGCAAAACTCAGAAGAGCCCACACACTCAGATCTTAACCCCAGTGTGCAGAAAGGGTCAAAACGTGTTTTTCAGCAGAAATAAACATGTTTCTGCAAGTTTGGTCAACCCCATGTAAGTTATGGGGCAGTAACAGCACCCTTTTCAAAACGTGTTTTTCAGCACGAAATAAACGCGTTTTTTCAGACAACTGAATCCCCATGTAACAGCAAGACTCAGAAGAGCCCACACACTCAGATCTTAACCCCAGTGTGCAGAAAGGGTCAAAACGTGTTTTTCAGCAGAAATAAACATGTTTCTGCAAGTTTGGTCAACCCCATGTAAGTTATGGGGCAGTAACAGCACCCTTTTCAAAACGTGTTTTTCAGCCCGAAATAAACGCGTTTTTTCAGACAACTGAATCCCCATGTAACAGCAAGGCTCAGAAGAGCCCACACACTCAGATCTTAACCCCAGTGTGCAGAAAGGGTCAAAACGTGTTTTTCAGCAGAAATAAACATGTTTCTGCAAGTTTGGTCAACCCCATGTAAGTTATGGGGCAGTAACAGCACCCTTTTCAAAACGTGTTTTTCAGCCCGAAATAAACGCGTTTTTTCAGACAACTGAATCCCCATGTAACAGCAAAACTCAGAAGAGCCCACACACTCAGATCTTAACCCCAGTGTGCAGAAAGGGTCAAAATGTGTTTTTCAGCAGAAATAAACATGTTTCTGCAAGTTTGGTCAACCCCATGTAAGTTTTGGGGCAGTAACAGCACCCTTTTCAAAACGTGTTTTTCAGCCCGAAATAAACGCGTTTTTTCAGACAACTGAATCCCCATGTAACAGCAAAACTCAGAAGAGCCCACACACTCAGATCTTAACCCCAGTGTGCAGAAAGGGTCAAAACGTGTTTTTCAGCAGAAATAAACATGTTTCTGCAAGTTTGGTCAACCCCATGTAAGTTTTGGGGCAGTAACAGCACCCTTTTCAAAACGTGTTTTTCAGCACGAAATAAACGCGTTTTTTCAGACAACTGAATCCCCATGTAACAGCAAGACTCAGAAGAGCCCACACACTCAGATCTTAACCCCAGTGTGCAGAAAGGGTCAAAACGTGTTTTTCAGCAGAAATAAACATGTTTCTGCAAGTTTGGTCAACCCCATGTAAGTTATGGGGCAGTAACAGCACCCTTTTCAAAACATGTTTTTCAGCCCGAAATAAACGCGTTTTTTCGGACAACTGAATCCCCATGTAACAGCAAAACTCAGAAGAGCCCACACACTCAGATCTTAACCCCAGTGTGCAGAAAGGGTCAAAACGTGTTTTTCAGCAGAAATAAGAAATAAACATGTTTCTGCAAGTTTGGTCAACCCCATGTAAGTTATGGGGCAGTAACAGCACCCTTTTCAAAACGTGTTTTTCAGCCCGAAATAAACGCGTTTTTTCAGACAACTGAATCCCCATGTAACAGCAAAACTCAGAAGAGCCCACACACTCAGATCTTAACCCCAGTGTGCAGAAAGGGTCAAAACGTGTTTTTCAGCAGAAATAAGCACGTTTGGTCAACCCCATGTAAGTTTTGGGGCAGTAACAGCACCCTTTTCAAAACGTGTTTTTCAGCCCGAAATAAACGCGTTTTTTCAGACAACTGAATCCCCATGTAACAGCAAAACTCAGAAGAGCCCACACACTCAGATCTTAACCCCAGTGTGCAGAAAGGGTCAAAACGTGTTTTTCAGCAGAAATAAACATGTTTCTGCAAGTTTGGTCAACCCCATGTAAGTTTTGGGGCAGTAACAGCACCCTTTTCAAAACATGTTTTTCAGCCCGAAATAAACGCGTTTTTTCAGACAACTGAATCCCATGTAACAGCAAAACTCAGAAGAGCCCACACACTCAGATCTTAACCCCAGTGTGCAGAAAGGGTCAAAACGTGTTTTTCAGCAGAAATAAACATGTTTCTGCAAGTTTGGTCAACCCCATGTAAGTTATGGGGCAGTAACAGCACCCTTTTCAAAACGTGTTTTTCAGCACGAAATAAACGCGTTTTTTCAGACAACTGAATCCCCATGTAACAGCAAGGCTCAGAAGAGCCCACACACTCAGATCTTAACCCCAGTGTGCAGAAAGGGTCAAAACGTGTTTTTCAGCAGAAATAAACATGTTTCTGCAAGTTTGGTCAACCCCATGTAAGTTTTGGGGCAGTAACAGCACCCTTTTCAAAACGTGTTTTTCAGCCCGAAATAAACGCGTTTTTTTCAGACAACTGAATCCCCATGTAACAGCAAGACTCAGAAGAGCCCACACACTCAGATCTTAACCCCAGTGTGCAGAAAGGGTCAAAACGTGTTTTTCAGCAGAAATAAACATGTTTCTGCAAGTTTGGTCAACCCCATGTAAGTTTTGGGGCAGTAACAGCACCCTTTTCAAAACGTGTTTTTCAGCCCGAAATAAACGCGTTTTTTCAGACAACTGAATCCCCATGTAACAGCAAAACTCAGAAGAGCCCACACACTCAGATCTTAACCCCAGTGTGCAGAAAGGGTCAAAACGTGTTTTTCAGCAGAAATAAACATGTTTCTGCAAGTTTGGTCAACCCCATGTAAGTTTTGGGGCAGTAACAGCACCCTTTTCAAAACGTGTTTTTCAGCCCGAAATAAACGCGTTTTTTCAGACAACTGAATCCCCATGTAACAGCAAAACTCAGAAGAGCCCACACACTCAGATCTTAACCCCAGTGTGCAGAAAGGGTCAAAACGTGTTTTTCAGCAGAAATAAACATGTTTCTGCAAGTTTGGTCAACCCCATGTAAGTTTTGGGGCAGTAACAGCACCCTTTTCAAAACGTGTTTTTCAGCACGAAATAAACGCGTTTTTTCAGACAACTGAATCCCCATGTAACAGCAAGACTAGGAAGAGCCCACACACTCAGATCTTAACCCCAGTGTGCAGAAAGGGTCAAAACGTGTTTTTCAGCAGAAATAAACATGTTTCTGCAAGTTTGGTCAACCCCATGTAAGTTTTGGGGCAGTAACAGCACCCTTTTCAAAACGTGTTTTTCAGCCCGAAATAAACGCGTTTTTTCAGACAACTGAATCCCCATGTAACAGCAAAACTCAGAAGAGCCCACACACTCAGATCTTAACCCCAGTGTGCAGAAAGGGTCAAAACGTGTTTTTCAGCAGAAATAAACATGTTTCTGCAAGTTTGGTCAACTCCATGTAAGTTTTGGGGCAGTAACAGCACCCTTTTCAAAACATGTTTTTCAGCCCGAAATAAACGCGTTTTTTCAGACAACTGAATCCCCATGTAACAGCAAAACTCAGAAGAGCCCACACACTCAGATCTTAACCCCAGTGTGCAGAAAGGGTCAAAACGTGTTTTTCAGCAGAAATAAACATGTTTCTGCAAGTTTGGTCAACCCCATGTAAGTTATGGGGCAGTAACAGCACCCTTTTCAAAACATGTTTTTCAGCCCGAAATAAACGCGTTTTTTCGGACAACTGAATCCCCATGTAACAGCAAAACTCAGAAGAGCCCACACACTCAGATCTTAACCCCAGTGTGCAGAAAGTGTCAAAACGTGTTTTTCAGCAGAAATAAACATGTTTCTGCAAGTTTGGTCAACCCCTTGTAAGTTATGGGGCAGTAACAGCACCCTTTTCAAACGTGTTTTTCAGCCCGAAATAAACGCGTTTTTTCAGACAACTGAATCCCCATGTAACAGCAAAACTCAGAAGAGCCCACACACTCAGATCTTAACCCCAGTGTGCAGAAAGGGTCAAAACGTGTTTTTCAGCAGAAATAAACATGTTTCTGCAAGTTTGGTCAACCCCATGTAAGTTATGGGGCAGTAACAGCACCCTTTTCAAAACGTGTTTTTCAGCCCGAAATAAACGCGTTTTTTCAGACAACTGAATCCCCATGTAACAGCAAGGCTCAGAAGAGCCCACACACTCAGATCTTAACCCCAGTGTGCAGAAAGGGTCAAAACGTGTTTTTCAGCAGAAATAAACATGTTTCTGCAAGTTTGGTCAACCCCATGTAAGTTATGGGGCAGTAACAGCACCCTTTTCAAAACGTGTTTTTCAGCCCGAAATAAACGCGTTTTTTCAGACAACTGAATCCCCATGTAACAGCAAAACTCAGAGGAGCCCACACACTCAGATCTTAACCCCAGTGTGCAGAAAGGGTCAAAATGTGTTTTTCAGCAGAAATAAACATGTTTCTGCAAGTTTGGTCAACCCCATGTAAGTTTTGGGGCAGTAACAGCACCCTTTTCAAAACGTGTTTTTCAGCCCGAAATAAACGCGTTTTTTCAGACAACTGAATCCCCATGTAACAGCAAAACTCAGAAGAGCCCACACACTCAGATCTTAACCCCAGTGTGCAGAAAGGGTCAAAACGTGTTTTTCAGCAGAAATAAACATGTTTCTGCAAGTTTGGTCAACCCCATGTAAGTTATTGGGCAGTAACAGCACCCTTTTCAAAACATGTTTTTCAGCCCGAAATAAACGCGTTTTTTCAGACAACTGAATCCCCATGTAACAGCAAAACTCAGAAGAGCCCACACACTCAGATCTTAACCCCAGTGTGCAGAAAGGGTCAAAACGTGTTTTTCAGCAGAAATAAACATGTTCTGCAAGTTTGGTCAACCCCATGTAAGTTATGGGGCAGTAACAGCACCCTTTTCAAAACGTGTTTTTCAGCCCGAAATAAACGCGTTTTTTCAGACAACTGAATCCCCATGTAACAGCAAAACTCAGAAGAGCCCACACACTCAGATCTTAACCCCAGTGTGCAGAAAGGGTCAAAACGTGTTTTTCAGCAGAAATAAACATGTTTCTGCAAGTTTGGTCAACCCCATGTAAGTTTTGGGGCAGTAACAGCACCCTTTTCAAAACGTGTTTTTCAGCACGAAATAAACGCGTTTTTTCAGACAACTGAATCCCCATGTAACAGCAAGACTCAGAAGAGCCCACACACTCAGATCTTAACCCCAGTGTGCAGAAAGGGTCAAAACGTGTTTTTCAGCAGAAATAAACATGTTTCTGCAAGTTTGGTCAACCCCATGTAAGTTATGGGGCAGTAACAGCACCCTTTTCAAAACGTGTTTTTCAGCCCGAAATAAACGCGTTTTTCAGACAACTGAATCCCCATGTAACAGCAAAACTCAGAAGAGCCCACACACTCAGATCTTAACCCCAGTGTGCAGAAAGGGTCAAAACGTGTTTTTCAGCAGAAATAAACATGTTTCTGCAAGTTTGGTCAACCCCATGTAAGTTATGGGGCAGTAACAGCACCCTTTTCAAAACATGTTTTTCAGCCCGAAATAAACGCTTTTTTTCGGACAACTGAATCCCCATGTAACAGCAAAACTCAGAAGAGCCCACACACTCAGATCTTAACCCCAGTGTGCAGAAAGGGTCAAAACGTGTTTTTCAGCAGAAATAAACATGTTTCTGCAAGTTTGGTCAACCCCATGTAAGTTATGGGGCAGTAACAGCACCCTTTTCAAAACGAGTTTTTCAGCCCGAAATAAACGCGTTTTTTCAGACAACTGAATCCCCATGTAACAGCAAAACTCAGAAGAGCCCACACACTCAGATCTTAACCCCAGTGTGCAGAAAGGGTCAAAACGTGTTTTTCAGCAGAAATAAACATGTTTCTGCAAGTTTGGTCAACCCCATGTAAGTTATGGGGCAGTAACAGCACCCTTTTCAAAACGTGTTTTTCAGCCCGAAATAAACGCGTTTTTTCAGACAACTGAATCCCCATGTAACAGCAAGACTCAGAAGAGCCCACACACTCAGATCTTAACCCCAGTGTGCAGAAAGGGTCAAAACGTGTTTTTAAGCAGAAATAAACATGTTTCTGCAAGTTTGGTCAACCCCATGTAAGTTATGGGGCAGTAACAGCACCCTTTTCAAAACGTGTTTTTCAGCCCGAAATAAACGCGTTTTTTCAGACAACTGAATCCCCATGTAACAGCAAAACTCAGAAGAGCCCACACACTCAGATCTTAACCCCAGTGTGCAGAAAGGGTCAAAACGTGTTTTTCAGCAGAAATAAACATGTTTCTGCAAGTTTGGTCAACCCCATGTAAGTTATGGGGCAGTAACAGCACCCTTTTCAAACATGTTTTTCAGCCCGAAATAAACGCGTTTTTTCGGACAACTGAATCCCCATGTAACAGCAAAACTCAGAAGAGCCACACACTCAGATCTTAACCCCAGTGTGCAGAAAGGGTCAAAACGTGTTTTTCAGCAGAAATAAACATGTTTCTGCAAGTTTGGTCAACCCCATGTAAGTTTTGGGGCAGTAACAGCACCCTTTTCAAAACGTGTTTTTCAGCCCGAAATAAACGCGTTTTTTCAGACAACTGAATCCCCATGTAACAGCAAAACTCAGAAGAGCCCACACACTCAGATCTTAACCCCAGTGTGCAGAAAGGGTCAAAACGTGTTTTTCAGCAGAAATAAACATGTTTCTGCAAGTTTGGTCAACCCCATGTAAGTTATGGGGCAGTAACAGCACCCTTTTCAAAACGTGTTTTTCAGCCCGAAATAAACGCGTTTTTTCAGACAACTGAATCCCTATGTAACAGCAAAACTCAGAAGAGCCCACACACTCAGATCTTAACCCCAGTGTGCAGAAAGGGTCAAAACGTGTTTTTCAGCAGAAATAAACATGTTTCTGCAAGTTTGGTCAACCCCATGTAAGTTTTGGGGCAGTAACAGCACCCTTTTCAAAATGTGTTTTTCAGCCCGAAATAAACGCGTTTTTTCAGACAACTGAATCCCCATGTAACAGCAAAACTCAGAAGAGCCCACACACTCAGATCTTAACCCCAGTGTGCAGAAAGGGTCAAAACGTGTTTTTCAGCAGAAATAAACATGTTTCTGCAAGTTTGGTCAACCCCATGTAAGTTATGGGGCAGTAACAGCACCCTTTTCAAAACATGTTTTTCAGCCCGAAATAAACGCGTTTTTTCAGACAACTGAATCCCCATGTAACAGCAAAACTCAGAAGAGCCCACACACTCAGATCTTAACCCCAGTGTGCAGAAAGGGTCAAAACGTGTTTTTCAGCAGAAATAAACATGTTTCTGCAAGTTTGGTCAACCCCATGTAAGTTATGGGGCAGTAACAGCACCCTTTTCAAAACGTGTTTTTCAGCCCGAAATAAACGCGTTTTTTCAGACAACTGAATCCCCATGTAACAGCAAAACTCAGAAGAGCCCACACACTCAGATCTTAACCCCAGTGTGCAGAAAGGGTCAAAACGTGTTTTTCAGCAGAAATAAACATGTTTCTGCAAGTTTGGTCAACCCCATGTAAGTTTTGGGGCAGTAACAGCACCCTTTTCAAAACGTGTTTTTCAGCACGAAATAAACGCGTTTTTTCAGACAACTGAATCCCCATGTAACAGCAAGACTCAGAAGAGCCCACACACTCAGATCTTAACCCCAGTGTGCAGAAAGGGTCAAAACGTGTTTTTCAGCAGAAATAAACATGTTTCTGCAAGTTTGGTCAACCCCATGTAAGTTATGGGGCAGTAACAGCACCCTTTTCAAAACGTGTTTTTCAGCCCGAAATAAACGCGTTTTTTCAGACAACTGAATCCCCATGTAACAGCAAAACTCAGAAGAGCCCACACACTCAGATCTTAACCCCAGTGTGCAGAAAGGGTCAAAACGTGTTTTTCAGCAGAAATAAACATGTTTCTGCAAGTTTGGTCAACCCCATGTAAGTTTTGGGGCAGTAACAGCACCATTTTCAAAACGTGTTTTTCAGCCCGAAATAAACGCGTTTTTTCATACAACTGAATCCCCATATAACAGCAAAACTCAGAAGAGCCCACACACTCAGATCTTAACCCCACTGTGCAGAAAGGGTCAAAACGTGTTTTTCAGCAGAAATAAACATGTTTCTGCAAGTTTGGTCAACCCCATGTAAGTTATGGGGCAGTAACAGCACCCTTTTCAAAACGTGTTTTTCAGCCCGAAATAAACGCGTTTTTTCAGACAACTGAATCCCCATGTAACAGCAAAACTCAGAAGAGCCCACACACTCAGATCTTAACCCAAGTGTGCAGAAAGGGTCAAAACGTGTTTTTCAGCAGAAATAAACATGTTTCTGCAAGTTTGGTCAACCCCATGTAAGTTATGGGGCAGTAACAGCACCCTTTTCAAAACGTGTTTTTCAGCACGAAATAAACGCGTTTTTTCAGACAACTGAATCCCCATGTAACAGCAAGGCTCAGAAGAGCGCACACACTCAGATCTTAACCCCAGTGTGCAGAAAGTGTCAAAACGTGTTTTTCAGCAGAAATAAACATGTTTCTGCAAGTTTGGTCAACCCCTTGTAAGTTATGGGGCAGTAACAGCACCCTTTTCAAAACGTGTTTTTCAGCCCGAAATAAACGCGTTTTTTCAGACAACTGAATCCCCATGTAACAGCAAAACTCAGAAGAGCCCACACACTCAGATCTTAACCCCAGTGTGCAGAAAGGGTCAAAACGTGTTTTTCAGCAGAAATAAACATGTTTCTGCAAGTTTGGTCAACCCCATGTAAGTTATGGGGCAGTAACAGCACCCTTTTCAAAACGTGTTTTTCAGCCCGAAATAAACGCGTTTTTTCAGACAACTGAATCCCCATGTAACAGCAAGGCTCAGAAGAGCCCACACACTCAGATCTTAACCCCAGTGTG
Organism: Lepisosteus oculatus; assembly: GCF_040954835.1. Lineage (NCBI taxonomy): Eukaryota > Metazoa > Chordata > Actinopteri > Semionotiformes > Lepisosteidae > Lepisosteus > Lepisosteus oculatus. The sequence continues at coordinate 73,059 of NW_027167885.1, forward strand.
CAGAAAGGGTCAAAACGTGTTTTTCAGCAGAAATAAACATGTTTCTGCAAGTTTGGTCAACCCCATGTAAGTTATGGGGCAGTAACAGCACCCTTTTCAAAACGTGTTTTTCAGCCCGAAATAAACGCGTTTTTTCAGACAACTGAATCCCCATGTAACAGCAAAACTCAGAAGAGCCCACACACTCAGATCTTAACCCCAGTGTGCAGAAAGGGTCAAAATGTGTTTTTCAGCAGAAATAAACATGTTTCTGCAAGTTTGGTCAACCCCATGTAAGTTTTGGGGCAGTAACAGCACCCTTTTCAAAACGTGTTTTTCAGCCCGAAATAAACGCGTTTTTTCAGACAACTGAATCCCCATGTAACAGCAAAACTCAGAAGAGCCTACACACTCAGATCTTAACCCCAGTGTGCAGAAAGGGTCAAAACGTGTTTTTCAGCAGAAATAAACATGTTTCTGCAAGTTTGGTCAACCCCATGTAAGTTATGGGGCAGTAACAGCACCCTTTTCAAAACGTGTTTTTCAGCACGAAATAAACGCGTTTTTTCAGACAACTGAATCCCCATGTAACAGCAAGACTCAGAAGAGCCCACACACTCAGATCTTAACCCCAGTGTGCAGAAAGGGTCAAAACGTGTTTTTCAGCAGAAATAAACATGTTTCTGCAAGTTTGGTCAACCCCATGTAAGTTTTGGGGCAGTAACAGCACCCTTTTCAAAACGTGTTTTTCAGCCCGAAATAAACGCGTTTTTTCAGACAACTGAATCCCCATGTAACAGCAAAACTCAGAAGAGCCCACACACTCAGATCTTAACCCCAGTGTGCAGAAAGGGTCAAAACGTGTTTTTCAGCAGAAATAAACATGTTTCTGCAAGTTTGGTCAACCCCATGTAAGTTTTGGGGCAGTAACAGCACCCTTTTCAAAACGTGTTTTTCAGCCCGAAATAAACGCGTTTTTTCAGACAACTGAATCCCCATGTAACAGCAAAACTCAGAAGAGCCCACACACTCAGATCTTAACCCCAGTGTGCAGAAAGGGTCAAAACGTGTTTTTCAGCAGAAATAAACATGTTTCTGCAAGTTTGGTCAACCCCATGTAAGTTATGGGGCAGTAACAGCACCCTTTTCAAAACATGTTTTTCAGCCCGAAATAAACGCGTTTTTTCAGACAACTGAATCCCCATGTAACAGCAAAACTCAGAAGAGCCCACACACTCAGATCTTAACCCCAGTGTGCAGAAAGGGTCAAAACGTGTTTTTCAGCAGAAATAAACATGTTTCTGCAAGTTTGGTCAACCCCATGTAAGTTATGGGGCAGTAACAGCACCCTTTTCAAAACGTGTTTTTCAGCCCGAAATAAACGCGTTTTTTCAGACAACTGAATCCCCATGTAACAGCAAAACTCAGAAGAGCCCACACACTCAGATCTTAACCCCAGTGTGCAGAAAGGGTCAAAACGTGTTTTTCAGCAGAAATAAACATGTTTCTGCAAGTTTGGTCAACCCCATGTAAGTTTTGGGGCAGTAACAGCACCCTTTTCAAAACGTGTTTTTCAGCACGAAATAAACGCGTTTTTTCAGACAACTGAATCCCCATGTAACAGCAAGACTCAGAAGAGCCCACACACTCAGATCTTAACCCCAGTGTGCAGAAAGGGTCAAAACGTGTTTTTCAGCAGAAATAAACATGTTTCTGCAAGTTTGGTCAACCCCATGTAAGTTATAGGGCAGTAACAGCACCCTTTTCAAAACGTGTTTTTCAGCCGGAAATAAACGCGTTTTTTCAGACAACTGAATCCCCATGTAACAGCAAAACTCAGAAGAGCCCACACACTCAGATCTTAACCCCAGTGTGCAGAAAGGGTCAAAACGTGTTTTTCAGCAGAAATAAACATGTTTCTGCAAGTTTGGTCAACCCCATGTAAGTTATGGGGCAGTAACAGCACCCTTTTCAAAACATGTTTTTCAGCCCGAAATAAACGCGTTTTTTCGGACAACTGAATCCCCATGTAACAGCAAAACTCAGAAGAGCCCACACACTCAGATCTTAACCCCAGTGTGCAGAAAGGGTCAAAACGTGTTTTTCAGCAGAAATAAACATGTTTCTGCAAGTTTGGTCAACCCCATGTAAGTTATGGGGCAGTAACAGCACCCTTTTCAAATCGTGTTTTTCAGCCCGAAATAAACGCGTTTTTTCAGACAACTGAATCCCCATGTAACAGCAAAACTCAGAAGAGCCCACACACTCAGATCTTAACCCCAGTGTGCAGAAAGGGTCAAAACGTGTTTTTCAGCAGAAATAAACATGTTTCTGCAAGTTTGGTCAACCCCATGTAAGTTATGGGGCAGTAACAGCACCCTTTTCAAAACGTGTTTTTCAGCCCGAAATAAACGCGTTTTTTCAGACAACTGAATCCCCATGTAACAGCAAAACTCAGAAGAGCCCACACACTCAGATCTTAACCCCAGTGTGCAGAAAGGGTCAAAACGTGTTTTTCAGCAGAAATAAGCACGTTTGGTCAACCCCATGTAAGTTTTGGGGCAGTAACAGCACCCTTTTCAAAACGTGTTTTTCAGCCCGAAATAAACGCGTTTTTTCAGACAACTGAATCCCCATGTAACAGCAAAACTCAGAAGAGCCCACACACTCAGATCTTAACCCCAGTGTGCAGAAAGGGTCAAAACGTGTTTTTCAGCAGAAATAAACATGTTTCTGCAAGTTTGGTCAACCCCATGTAAGTTTTGGGGCAGTAACAGCACCCTTTTCAAAACATGTTTTTCAGCCCGAAATAAACGCGTTTTTTCAGACAACTGAATCCCCATGTAACAGCAAAACTCAGAAGAGCCCACACACTCAGATCTTAACCCCAGTGTGCAGAAAGGGTCAAAACGTGTTTTTCAGCAGAAATAAACATGTTTCTGCAAGTTTGGTCAACCCCATGTAAGTTATGGGGCAGTAACAGCACCCTTTTCAAAACGTGTTTTTCAGCACGAAATAAACGCGTTTTTTCAGACAACTGAATCCCCATGTAACAGCAAGGCTCAGAAGAGCCCACACACTCAGATCTTAACCCCAGTGTGCAGAAAGGGTCAAAACGTGTTTTTCAGCAGAAATAAACATGTTTCTGCAAGTTTGGTCAACCCCATGTAAGTTTTGGGGCAGTAACAGCACCCTTTTCAAAACGTGTTTTTCAGCCCGAAATAAACGCGTTTTTTCAGACAACTGAATCCCCATGTAACAGCAAGACTCAGAAGAGCCCACACACTCAGATCTTAACCCCAGTGTGCAGAAAGGGTCAAAACGTGTTTTTCAGCAGAAATAAACATGTTTCTGCAAGTTTGGTCAACCCCATGTAAGTTTTGGGGCAGTAACAGCACCCTTTTCAAAACGTGTTTTTCAGCACGAAATAAACGCGTTTTTTCAGACAACTGAATCCCCATGTAACAGCAAGACTCAGAAGAGCCCACACACTCAGATCTTAACCCCAGTGTGCAGAAAGGGTCAAAACGTGTTTTTCAGCAGAAATAAACATGTTTCTGCAAGTTTGGTCAACCCCATGTAAGTTATAGGGCAGTAACAGCACCCTTTTCAAAACGTGTTTTTCAGCCGGAAATAAACGCGTTTTTTCAGACAACTGAATCCCCATGTAACAGCAAAACTCAGAAGAGCCCACACACTCAGATCTTAACCCCAGTGTGCAGAAAGGGTCAAAACGTGTTTTTCAGCAGAAATAAACATGTTTCTGCAAGTTTGGTCAACCCCATGTAAGTTATGGGGCAGTAACAGCACCCTTTTCAAAACATGTTTTTCAGCCCGAAATAAACGCGTTTTTTCGGACAACTGAATCCCCATGTAACAGCAAAACTCAGAAGAGCCCACACACTCAGATCTTAACCCCAGTGTGCAGAAAGGGTCAAAACGTGTTTTTCAGCAGAAATAAACATGTTTCTGCAAGTTTGGTCAACCCCATGTAAGTTATGGGGCAGTAACAGCACCCTTTTCAAATCGTGTTTTTCAGCCCGAAATAAACGCGTTTTTTCAGACAACTGAATCCCCATGTAACAGCAAAACTCAGAAGAGCCCACACACTCAGATCTTAACCCCAGTGTGCAGAAAGGGTCAAAACGTGTTTTTCAGCAGAAATAAACATGTTTCTGCAAGTTTGGTCAACCCCATGTAAGTTATGGGGCAGTAACAGCACCCTTTTCAAAACGTGTTTTTCAGCCCGAAATAAACGCGTTTTTTCAGACAACTGAATCCCCATGTAACAGCAAAACTCAGAAGAGCCCACACACTCAGATCTTAACCCCAGTGTGCAGAAAGGGTCAAAACGTGTTTTTCAGCAGAAATAAGCACGTTTGGTCAACCCCATGTAAGTTTTGGGGCAGTAACAGCACCCTTTTCAAAACGTGTTTTTCAGCCCGAAATAAACGCGTTTTTTCAGACAACTGAATCCCCATGTAACAGCAAAACTCAGAAGAGCCCACACACTCAGATCTTAACCCCAGTGTGCAGAAAGGGTCAAAACGTGTTTTTCAGCAGAAATAAACATGTTTCTGCAAGTTTGGTCAACCCCATGTAAGTTTTGGGGCAGTAACAGCACCCTTTTCAAAACATGTTTTTCAGCCCGAAATAAACGCGTTTTTTCAGACAACTGAATCCCCATGTAACAGCAAAACTCAGAAGAGCCCACACACTCAGATCTTAACCCCAGTGTGCAGAAAGGGTCAAAACGTGTTTTTCAGCAGAAATAAACATGTTTCTGCAAGTTTGGTCAACCCCATGTAAGTTATGGGGCAGTAACAGCACCCTTTTCAAAACGTGTTTTTCAGCACGAAATAAACGCGTTTTTTCAGACAACTGAATCCCCATGTAACAGCAAGGCTCAGAAGAGCCCACACACTCAGATCTTAACCCCAGTGTGCAGAAAGGGTCAAAACGTGTTTTTCAGCAGAAATAAACATGTTTCTGCAAGTTTGGTCAACCCCATGTAAGTTTTGGGGCAGTAACAGCACCCTTTTCAAAACGTGTTTTTCAGCCCGAAATAAACGCGTTTTTTCAGACAACTGAATCCCCATGTAACAGCAAGACTCAGAAGAGCCCACACACTCAGATCTTAACCCCAGTGTGCAGAAAGGGTCAAAACGTGTTTTTCAGCAGAAATAAACATGTTTCTGCAAGTTTGGTCAACCCCATGTAAGTTTTGGGGCAGTAACAGCACCCTTTTCAAAACGTGTTTTTCAGCCCGAAATAAACGCGTTTTTTCAGACAACTGAATCCCCATGTAACAGCAAAACTCAGAAGAGCCCACACACTCAGATCTTAACCCCAGTGTGCAGAAAGGGTCAAAACGTGTTTTTCAGCAGAAATAAACATGTTTCTGCAAGTTTGGTCAACCCCATGTAAGTTTTGGGGCAGTAACAGCACCCTTTTCAAAACGTGTTTTTCAGCCCGAAATAAACGCGTTTTTTCAGACAACTGAATCCCCATGTAACAGCAAAACTCAGAAGAGCCCACACACTCAGATCTTAACCCCAGTGTGCAGAAAGGGTCAAAACGTGTTTTTCAGCAGAAATAAACATGTTTCTGCAAGTTTGGTCAACCCCATGTAAGTTTTGGGGCAGTAACAGCACCCTTTTCAAAACGTGTTTTTCAGCACGAAATAAACGCGTTTTTTCAGACAACTGAATCCCCATGTAACAGCAAGACTAGGAAGAGCCCACACACTCAGATCTTAACCCCAGTGTGCAGAAAGGGTCAAAACGTGTTTTTCAGCAGAAATAAACATGTTTCTGCAAGTTTGGTCAACCCCATGTAAGTTATAGGGCAGTAACAGCACCCTTTTCAAAACGTGTTTTTCAGCCGGAAATAAACGCGTTTTTTCAGACAACTGAATCCCCATGTAACAGCAAAACTCAGAAGAGCCCACACACTCAGATCTTAACCCCAGTGTGCAGAAAGGGTCAAAACGTGTTTTTCAGCAGAAATAAACATGTTTCTGCAAGTTTGGTCAACCCCATGTAAGTTATGGGGCAGTAACAGCACCCTTTTCAAAACGTGTTTTTCAGCCCGAAATAAACGCGTTTTTTCAGACAACTGAATCCCCATGTAACAGCAAAACTCAGAAGAGCCCACACACTCAGATCTTAACCCCAGTGTGCAGAAAGGGTCAAAACGTGTTTTTCAGCAGAAATAAACATGTTTCTGCAAGTTTGGTCAACCCCATGTAAGTTATGGGGCAGTAACAGCACCCTTTTCAAAACGTGTTTTTCAGCCCGAAATAAACGCGTTTTTTCAGACAACTGAATCCCCATGTAACAGCAAAACTCAGAAGAGCCCACACACTCAGATCTTAACCCCAGTGTGCAGAAAGGGTCAAAACGTGTTTTTCAGCAGAAATAAGCAAGTTTGGTCAACCCCATGTAAGTTTTGGGGCAGTAACAGCACCCTTTTCAAAACGTGTTTTTCAGCCCGAAATAAACGCGTTTTTTCAGACAACTGAATCCCCATGTAACAGCAAAACTCAGAAGAGCCCACACACTCAGATCTTAACCCCAGTGTGCAGAAAGGGTCAAAACGTGTTTTTCAGCAGAAATAAACATGTTTCTGCAAGTTTGGTCAACCCCATGTAAGTTTTGGGGCAGTAACAGCACCCTTTTCAAAACATGTTTTTCAGCCCGAAATAAACGCGTTTTTTCAGACAACTGAATCCCCATGTAACAGCAAAACTCAGAAGAGCCCACACACTCAGATCTTAACCCCAGTGTGCAGAAAGGGTCAAAACGTGTTTTTCAGCAGAAATAAACATGTTTCTGCAAGTTTGGTCAACCCCATGTAAGTTATGGGGCAGTAACAGCACCCTTTTCAAAACGTGTTTTTCAGCACGAAATAAACGCGTTTTTTCAGACAACTGAATCCCCATGTAACAGCAAGGCTCAGAAGAGCCCACACACTCAGATCTTAACCCCAGTGTGCAGAAAGGGTCAAAACGTGTTTTTCAGCAGAAATAAACATGTTTCTGCAAGTTTGGTCAACCCCATGTAAGTTTTGGGGCAGTAACAGCACCCTTTTCAAAACGTGTTTTTCAGCCCGAAATAAACGCGTTTTTTCAGACAACTGAATCCCCATGTAACAGCAAGACTCAGAAGAGCCCACACACTCAGATCTTAACCCCAGTGTGCAGAAAGGGTCAAAACGTGTTTTTCAGCAGAAATAAACATGTTTCTGCAAGTTTGGTCAACCCCATGTAAGTTTTGGGGCAGTAACAGCACCCTTTTCAAAACGTGTTTTTCAGCCCGAAATAAACGCGTTTTTTCAGACAACTGAATCCCCATGTAACAGCAAAACTCAGAAGAGCCCACACACTCAGATCTTAACCCCAGTGTGCAGAAAGGGTCAAAACGTGTTTTTCAGCAGAAATAAACATGTTTCTGCAAGTTTGGTCAACCCCATGTAAGTTTTGGGGCAGTAACAGCACCCTTTTCAAAACGTGTTTTTCAGCCCGAAATAAACGCGTTTTTTCAGACAACTGAATCCCCATGTAACAGCAAAACTCAGAAGAGCCCACACACTCAGATCTTAACCCCAGTGTGCAGAAAGGGTCAAAACGTGTTTTTCAGCAGAAATAAACATGTTTCTGCAAGTTTGGTCAACCCCATGTAAGTTATGGGGCAGTAACAGCACCCTTTTCAAAACGTGTTTTTCAGCCCGAAATAAACGCGTTTTTTCAGACAACTGAATCCCCATGTAACAGCAAAACTCAGAAGAGCCCACACACTCAGATCTTAACCCCAGTGTGCAGAAAGGGTCAAAACGTGTTTTTCAGCAGAAATAAACATGTTTCTGCAAGTTTGGTCAACCCCATGTAAGTTTTGGGGCAGTAACAGCACCCTTTTCAAAACGTGTTTTTCAGCACGAAATAAACGCGTTTTTTCAGACAACTGAATCCCCATGTAACAGCAAGACTCAGAAGAGCCCACACACTCAGATCTTAACCCCAGTGTGCAGAAAGGGTCAAAACGTGTTTTTCAGCAGAAATAAACATGTTTCTGCAAGTTTGGTCAACCCCATGTAAGTTATAGGGCAGTAACAGCACCCTTTTCAAAACGTGTTTTTCAGCCGGAAATAAACGCGTTTTTTCAGACAACTGAATCCCCATGTAACAGCAAAACTCAGAAGAGCCCACACACTCAGATCTTAACCCCAGTGTGCAGAAAGGGTCAAAACGTGTTTTTCAGCAGAAATAAACATGTTTCTGCAAGTTTGGTCAACCCCATGTAAGTTATGGGGCAGTAACAGCACCCTTTTCAAAACATGTTTTTCAGCCCGAAATAAACGCGTTTTTTCGGACAACTGAATCCCCATGTAACAGCAAAACTCAGAAGAGCCCACACACTCAGATCTTAACCCCAGTGTGCAGAAAGGGTCAAAACGTGTTTTTCAGCAGAAATAAACATGTTTCTGCAAGTTTGGTCAACCCCATGTAAGTTATGGGGCAGTAACAGCACCCTTTTCAAAACGTGTTTTTCAGCCCGAAATAAACGCGTTTTTTCAGACAACTGAATCCCCATGTAACAGCAAAACTCAGAAGAGCCCACACACTCAGATCTTAACCCCAGTGTGCAGAAAGGGTCAAAACGTGTTTTTCAGCAGAAATAAACATGTTTCTGCAAGTTTGGTCAACCCCATGTAAGTTATGGGGCAGTAACAGCACCCTTTTCAAAACGTGTTTTTCAGCCCGAAATAAACGCGTTTTTTCAGACAACTGAATCCCCATGTAACAGCAAAACTCAGAAGAGCCCACACACTCAGATCTTAACCCCAGTGTGCAGAAAGGGTCAAAACGTGTTTTTCAGCAGAAATAAGCAAGTTTGGTCAACCCCATGTAAGTTTTGGGGCAGTAACAGCACCCTTTTCAAAACGTGTTTTTCAGCCCGAAATAAACGCGTTTTTTCAGACAACTGAATCCCCATGTAACAGCAAAACTCAGAAGAGCCCACACACTCAGATCTTAACCCCAGTGTGCAGAAAGGGTCAAAACGTGTTTTTCAGCAGAAATAAACATGTTTCTGCAAGTTTGGTCAACCCCATGTAAGTTTTGGGGCAGTAACAGCACCCTTTTCAAAACATGTTTTTCAGCCCGAAATAAACGCGTTTTTTCAGACAACTGAATCCCCATGTAACAGCAAAACTCAGAAGAGCCCACACACTCAGATCTTAACCCCAGTGTGCAGAAAGGGTCAAAACGTGTTTTTCAGCAGAAATAAACATGTTTCTGCAAGTTTGGTCAACCCCATGTAAGTTATGGGGCAGTAACAGCACCCTTTTCAAAACGTGTTTTTCAGCACGAAATAAACGCGTTTTTTCAGACAACTGAATCCCCATGTAACAGCAAAACTCAGAAGAGCCCACACACTCAGATCTTAACCCCAGTGTGCAGAAAGGGTCAAAACGTGTTTTTCAGCAGAAATAAACATGTTTCTGCAAGTTTGGTCAACCCCATGTAAGTTATGGGGCAGTAACAGCACCCTTTTCAAAACGTGTTTTTCAGCCCGAAATAAACGCGTTTTTTCAGACAACTGAATCCCCATGTAACAGCAAAACTCAGAAGAGCCCACACACTCAGATCTTAACCCCAGTGTGCAGAAAGGGTCAAAACGTGTTTTTCAGCAGAAATAAGCAAGTTTGGTCAACCCCATGTAAGTTTTGGGGCAGTAACAGCACCCTTTTCAAAACGTGTTTTTCAGCCCGAAATAAACGCGTTTTTTCAGACAACTGAATCCCCATGTAACAGCAAAACTCAGAAGAGCCCACACACTCAGATCTTAACCCCAGTGTGCAGAAAGGGTCAAAACGTGTTTTTCAGCAGAAATAAACATGTTTCTGCAAGTTTGGTCAACCCCATGTAAGTTTTGGGGCAGTAACAGCACCCTTTTCAAAACATGTTTTTCAGCCCGAAATAAACGCGTTTTTTCAGACAACTGAATCCCCATGTAACAGCAAAACTCAGAAGAGCCCACACACTCAGATCTTAACCCCAGTGTGCAGAAAGGGTCAAAACGTGTTTTTCAGCAGAAATAAACATGTTTCTGCAAGTTTGGTCAACCCCATGTAAGTTATGGGGCAGTAACAGCACCCTTTTCAAAACGTGTTTTTCAGCACGAAATAAACGCGTTTTTTCAGACAACTGAATCCCCATGTAACAGCAAGGCTCAGAAGAGCCCACACACTCAGATCTTAACCCCAGTGTGCAGAAAGGGTCAAAACGTGTTTTTCAGCAGAAATAAACATGTTTCTGCAAGTTTGGTCAACCCCATGTAAGTTTTGGGGCAGTAACAGCACCCTTTTCAAAACGTGTTTTTCAGCCCGAAATAAACGCGTTTTTTCAGACAACTGAATCCCCATGTAACAGCAAGACTCAGAAGAGCCCACACACTCAGATCTTAACCCCAGTGTGCAGAAAGGGTCAAAACGTGTTTTTCAGCAGAAATAAACATGTTTCTGCAAGTTTGGTCAACCCCATGTAAGTTATGGGGCAGTAACAGCACCCTTTTCAAAACGTGTTTTTCAGCCCGAAATAAACGGGTTTTTTCAGACAACTGAATCCCCATGTAACAGCAAAACTCAGAAGAGCCCACACACTCAGATCTTAACCCCAGTGTGCAGAAAGGGTCAAAACGTGTTTTTCAGCAGAAATAAACATGTTTCTGCAAGTTTGGTCAACCCCATGTAAGTTATGGGGCAGTAACAGCACCCTTTTCAAAACATGTTTTTCAGCCCGAAATAAACGCGTTTTTTCGGACAACTGAATCCCCATGTAACAGCAAAACTCAGAAGAGCCCACACACTCAGATCTTAACCCCAGTGTGCAGAAAGGGTCAAAACGTGTTTTTCAGCAGAAATAAACATGTTTCTGCAAGTTTGGTCAACCCCATGTAAGTTATGGGGCAGTAACAGCACCCTTTTCAAAACGTGTTTTTCAGCCCGAAATAAACGCGTTTTTTCAGACAACTGAATCCCCATGTAACAGCAAAACTCAGAAGAGCCCACACACTCAGATCTTAACCCCAGTGTGCAGAAAGGGTCAAAACGTGTTTTTCAGCAGAAATAAACATGTTTCTGCAAGTTTGGTCAACCCCATGTAAGTTATGGGGCAGTAACAGCACCCTTTTCAAAACGTGTTTTTCAGCCCGAAATAAACGCGTTTTTTCAGACAACTGAATCCCCATGTAACAGCAAGACTCAGAAGAGCCCACACACTCAGATCTTAACCCCAGTGTGCAGAAAGGGTCAAAACGTGTTTTTAAGCAGAAATAAACATGTTTCTGCAAGTTTGGTCAACCCCATGTAAGTTATGGGGCAGTAACAGCACCCTTTTCAAAACGTGTTTTTCAGCCCGAAATAAACGCGTTTTTTCAGACAACTGAATCCCCATGTAACAGCAAAACTCAGAAGAGCCCACACACTCAGATCTTAACCCCAGTGTGCAGAAAGGGTCAAAACGTGTTTTTCAGCAGAAATAAACATGTTTCTGCAAGTTTGGTCAACCCCATGTAAGTTATGGGGCAGTAACAGCACCCTTTTCAAAACATGTTTTTCAGCCCGAAATAAACGCGTTTTTTCGGACAACTGAATCCCCATGTAACAGCAAAACTCAGAAGAGCCCACACACTCAGATCTTAACCCCAGTGTGCAGAAAGGGTCAAAACGTGTTTTTCAGCAGAAATAAACATGTTTCTGCAAGTTTGGTCAACCCCATGTAAGTTATGGGGCAGTAACAGCACCCTTTTCAAAACGTGTTTTTCAGCCCGAAATAAACGCGTTTTTTCAGACAACTGAATCCCCATGTAACAGCAAAACTCAGAAGAGCCCACACACTCAGATCTTAACCCCAGTGTGCAGAAAGGGTCAAAACGTGTTTTTCAGCAGAAATAAACATGTTTCTGCAAGTTTGGTCAACCCCATGTAAGTTATGGGGCAGTAACAGCACCCTTTTCAAAACGTGTTTTTCAGCCCGAAATAAACGCGTTTTTTCAGACAACTGAATCCCTATGTAACAGCAAAACTCAGAAGAGCCCACACACTCAGATCTTAACCCCAGTGTGCAGAAAGGGTCAAAACGTGTTTTTCAGCAGAAATAAACATGTTTCTGCAAGTTTGGTCAACCCCATGTAAGTTTTGGGGCAGTAACAGCACCCTTTTCAAAATGTGTTTTTCAGCCCGAAATAAACGCGTTTTTTCAGACAACTGAATCCCCATGTAACAGCAAAACTCAGAAGAGCCCACACACTCAGATCTTAACCCCAGTGTGCAGAAAGGGTCAAAACGTGTTTTTCAGCAGAAATAAACATGTTTCTGCAAGTTTGGTCAACCCCATGTAAGTTATGGGGCAGTAACAGCACCCTTTTCAAAACATGTTTTTCAGCCCGAAATAAACGCGTTTTTTCAGACAACTGAATCCCCATGTAACAGCAAAACTCAGAAGAGCCCACACACTCAGATCTTAACCCCAGTGTGCAGAAAGGGTCAAAACGTGTTTTTCAGCAGAAATAAACATGTTTCTGCAAGTTTGGTCAACCCCATGTAAGTTATGGGGCAGTAACAGCACCCTTTTCAAAACGTGTTTTTCAGCCCGAAATAAACGCGTTTTTTCAGACAACTGAATCCCCATGTAACAGCAAGACTCAGAAGAGCCCACACACTCAGATCTTAACCCCAGTGTGCAGAAAGGGTCAAAACGTGTTTTTCAGCAGAAATAAACATGTTTCTGCAAGTTTGGTCAACCCCATGTAAGTTATGGGGCAGTAACAGCACCCTTTTCAAAACGTGTTTTTCAGCCGGAAATAAACGCGTTTTTTCAGACAACTGAATCCCCATGTAACAGCAAAACTCAGAAGAGCCCACACACTCAGATCTTAACCCCAGTGTGCAGAAAGGGTCAAAACGTGTTTTTCAGCAGAAATAAACATGTTTCTGCAAGTTTGGTCAACCCCATGTAAGTTATGGGGCAGTAACAGCACCCTTTTCAAAACATGTTTTTCAGCCCGAAATAAACGCGTTTTTTCGGACAACTGAATCCCCATGTAACAGCAAAACTCAGAAGAGCCCACACACTCAGATCTTAACCCCAGTGTGCAGAAAGGGTCAAAACGTGTTTTTCAGCAGAAATAAACATGTTTCTGCAAGTTTGGTCAACCCCATGTAAGTTATGGGGCAGTAACAGCACCCTTTTCAAAACGTGTTTTTCAGCCCGAAATAAACGCGTTTTTTCAGACAACTGAATCCCCATGTAACAGCAAAACTCAGAAGAGCCCACACACTCAGATCTTAACCCCAGTGTGCAGAAAGGGTCAAAACGTGTTTTTCAGCAGAAATAAACATGTTTCTGCAAGTTTGGTCAACCCCATGTAAGTTATGGGGCAGTAACAGCACCCTTTTCAAAACGTGTTTTTCAGCCCGAAATAAACGCGTTTTTTCAGACAACTGAATCCCCATGTAACAGCAAAACTCAGAAGAGCCCACACACTCAGATCTTAACCCCAGTGTGCAGAAAGGGTCAAAACGTGTTTTTCAGCAGAAATAAACATGTTTCTGCAAGTTTGGTCAACCCCATGTAAGTTTTGGGGCAGTAACAGCACCCTTTTCAAAACGTGTTTTTCAGCCCGAAATAAACGCGTTTTTTCAGACAACTGAATCCCCATGTAACAGCAAAACTCAGAAGAGCCCACACACTCAGATCTTAACCCCAGTGTGCAGAAAGGGTCAAAACGTGTTTTTCAGCAGAAATAAACATGTTTCTGCAAGTTTGGTCAACCCCATGTAAGTTTTGGGGCAGTAACAGCACCCTTTTCAAAACATGTTTTTCAGCCCGAAATAAACGCGTTTTTTCAGACAACTGAATCCCCATGTAACAGCAAAACTCAGAAGAGCCCACACACTCAGATCTTAACCCCAGTGTGCAGAAAGGGTCAAAACGTGTTTTTCAGCAGAAATAAACATGTTTCTGCAAGTTTGGTCAACCCCATGTAAGTTATGGGGCAGTAACAGCACCCTTTTCAAAACGTGTTTTTCAGCCCGAAATAAACGCGTTTTTTCAGACAACTGAATCCCCATGTAACAGCAAAACTCAGAAGAGCCCACACACTCAGATCTTAACCCCAGTGTGCAGAAAGGGTCAAAACGTGTTTTTCAGCAGAAATAAACATGTTTCTGCAAGTTTGGTCAACCCCATGTAAGTTTTGGGGCAGTAACAGCACCCTTTTCAAAACGTGTTTTTCAGCCCGAAATAAACGCGTTTTTTCAGACAACTGAATCCCCATGTAACAGCAAAACTCAGAAGAGCCCACACACTCAGATCTTAACCCCAGTGTGCAGAAAGGGTCAAAACGTGTTTTTCAGCAGAAATAAACATGTTTCTGCAAGTTTGGTCAACCCCATGTAAGTTATGGGGCAGTAACAGCACCCTTTTCAAAACGTGTTTTTCAGCCCGAAATAAACGCGTTTTTTCAGACAACTGAATCCCCATGTAACAGCAAAACTCAGAAGAGCCCACACACTCAGATCTTAACCCCAGTGTGCAGAAAGGGTCAAAACGTGTTTTTCAGCAGAAATAAACATGTTTCTGCAAGTTTGGTCAACTCCATGTAAGTTTTGGGGCAGTAACAGCACCCTTTTCAAAACATGTTTTTCAGCCCGAAATAAACGCGTTTTTTCAGACAACTGAATCCCCATGTAACAGCAAAACTCAGAAGAGCCCACACACTCAGATCTTAACCCCAGTGTGCAGAAAGGGTCAAAATGTGTTTTTCAGCAGAAATAAACATGTTTCTGCAAGTTTGGTCAACCCCATGTAAGTTATGGGGCAGTAACAGCACCCTTTTCAAAACGTGTTTTTCAGCCCGAAATAAACGCGTTTTTTCAGACAACTGAATCCCCATGTAACAGCAAAACTCAGAAGAGCCCACACACTCAGATCTTAACCCCAGTGTGCAGAAAGGGTCAAAACGTGTTTTTCAGCAGAAATAAACATGTTTCTGCAAGTTTGGTCAACTCCATGTAAGTTTTGGGGCAGTAACAGCACCCTTTTCAAAACATGTTTTTCAGCCCGAAATAAACGCGTTTTTTCAGACAACTGAATCCCCATGTAACAGCAAAACTCAGAAGAGCCCACACACTCAGATCTTAACCCCAGTGTGCAGAAAGGGTCAAAACGTGTTTTTCAGCAGAAATAAACATGTTTCTGCAAGTTTGGTCAACCCCATGTAAGTTATGGGGCAGTAACAGCACCCTTTTCAAAACATGTTTTTCAGCCCGAAATAAACGCGTTTTTTCGGACAACTGAATCCCCATGTAACAGCAAAACTCAGAAGAGCCCACACACTCAGATCTTAACCCCAGTGTGCAGAAAGGGTCAAAACGTGTTTTTCAGCAGAAATAAACATGTTTCTGCAAGTTTGGTCAACCCCATGTAAGTTATGGGGCAGTAACAGCACCCTTTTCAAAACGTGTTTTTCAGCCCGAAATAAACGCGTTTTTTCAGAGACAACTGAATCCCCATGTAACAGCAAAACTCAGAAGAGCCCACACACTCAGATATTAACCCCAGTGTGCAGAAAGTGTCAAAACGTGTTTTTCAGCAGAAATAAACATGTTTCTGCAAGTTTGGTCAACCCCTTGTAAGTTATGGGGCAGTAACAGCACCCTTTTCAAAACGTGTTTTTCAGCCCGAAATAAACGCGTTTTTTCAGACAACTGAATCCCCATGTAACAGCAAAACTCAGAAGAGCCCACACACTCAGATCTTAACCCCAGTGTGCAGAAAGGGTCAAAACGTGTTTTTCAGCAGAAATAAACATGTTTCTGCAAGTTTGGTCAACCCCATGTAAGTTATGGGGCAGTAACAGCACCCTTTTCAAAACGTGTTTTTCAGCCCGAAATAAACGCGTTTTTCAGACAACTGAATCCCCATGTAACAGCAAGGCTCAGAAGAGCCCACACACTCAGATCTTAACCCCAGTGTGCAGAAAGGGTCAAAACGTGTTTTTCAGCAGAAATAAACATGTTTCTGCAAGTTTGGTCAACCCCATGTAAGTTATGGGGCAGTAACAGCACCCTTTTCAAACGTGTTTTTCAGCCCGAAATAAACGCGTTTTTTCAGACAACTGAATCCCCATGTAACAGCAAGACTCAGAAGAGCCCACACACTCAGATCTTAACCCCAGTGTGCAGAAAGGGTCAAAACGTGTTTTTCAGCAGAAATAAACATGTTTCTGCAAGTTTGGTCAACCCCATGTAAGTTATGGGGCAGTAACAGCACCCTTTTCAAAACGTGTTTTTCAGCCGGAAATAAACGCGTTTTTTCAGACAACTGAATCCCCATGTAACAGCAAAACTCAGAAGAGCCCACACACTCAGATCTTAACCCCAGTGTGCAGAAAGGGTCAAAACGTGTTTTTCAGCAGAAATAAACATGTTTCTGCAAGTTTGGTCAACCCCATGTAAGTTATGGGGCAGTAACAGCACCCTTTTCAAAACATGTTTTTCAGCCCGAAATAAACGCGTTTTTTCGGACAACTGAATCCCCATGTAACAGCAAAACTCAGAAGAGCCCACACACTCAGATCTTAACCCCAGTGTGCAGAAAGGGTCAAAACGTGTTTTTCAGCAGAAATAAACATGTTTCTGCAAGTTTGGTCAACCCCATGTAAGTTATGGGGCAGTAACAGCACCCTTTTCAAAACGTGTTTTTCAGCCCGAAATAAACGCGTTTTTTCAGACAACTGAATCCCCATGTAACAGCAAAACTCAGAAGAGCCCACACACTCAGATCTTAACCCCAGTGTGCAGAAAGGGTCAAAACGTGTTTTTCAGCAGAAATAAACATGTTTCTGCAAGTTTGGTCAACCCCATGTAAGTTATGGGGCAGTAACAGCACCCTTTTCAAAACGTGTTTTTCAGCCCGAAATAAACGCGTTTTTTCAGACAACTGAATCCCCATGTAACAGCAAAACTCAGAAGAGCCCACACACTCAGATCTTAACCCCAGTGTGCAGAAAGGGTCAAAACGTGTTTTTCAGCAGAAATAAACATGTTTCTGCAAGTTTGGTCAACCCCATGTAAGTTTTGGGGCAGTAACAGCACCCTTTTCAAAACGTGTTTTTCAGCCCGAAATAAACGCGTTTTTTCAGACAACTGAATCCCCATGTAACAGCAAAACTCAGAAGAGCCCACACACTCAGATCTTAACCCCAGTGTGCAGAAAGGGTCAAAACGTGTTTTTCAGCAGAAATAAACATGTTTCTGCAAGTTTGGTCAACCCCATGTAAGTTTTGGGGCAGTAACAGCACCCTTTTCAAAACATGTTTTTCAGCCCGAAATAAACGCGTTTTTTCAGACAACTGAATCCCCATGTAACAGCAAAACTCAGAAGAGCCCACACACTCAGATCTTAACCCCAGTGTGCAGAAAGGGTCAAAACGTGTTTTTCAGCAGAAATAAACATGTTTCTGCAAGTTTGGTCAACCCCATGTAAGTTATGGGGCAGTAACAGCACCCTTTTCAAAACGTGTTTTTCAGCCCGAAATAAACGCGTTTTTTCAGACAACTGAATCCCCATGTAACAGCAAAACTCAGAAGAGCCCACACACTCAGATCTTAACCCCAGTGTGCAGAAAGGGTCAAAACGTGTTTTTCAGCAGAAATAAACATGTTTCTGCAAGTTTGGTCAACCCCATGTAAGTTTTGGGGCAGTAACAGCACCCTTTTCAAAACGTGTTTTTCAGCCCGAAATAAACGCGTTTTTTCAGACAACTGAATCCCCATGTAACAGCAAAACTCAGAAGAGCCCACACACTCAGATCTTAACCCCAGTGTGCAGAAAGGGTCAAAACGTGTTTTTCAGCAGAAATAAACATGTTTCTGCAAGTTTGGTCAACCCCATGTAAGTTATGGGGCAGTAACAGCACCCTTTTCAAAACGTGTTTTTCAGCCCGAAATAAACGCGTTTTTTCAGACAACTGAATCCCCATGTAACAGCAAAACTCAGAAGAGCCCACACACTCAGATCTTAACCCCAGTGTGCAGAAAGGGTCAAAACGTGTTTTTCAGCAGAAATAAACATGTTTCTGCAAGTTTGGTCAACTCCATGTAAGTTTTGGGGCAGTAACAGCACCCTTTTCAAAACATGTTTTTCAGCCCGAAATAAACGCGTTTTTTCAGACAACTGAATCCCCATGTAACAGCAAAACTCAGAAGAGCCCACACACTCAGATCTTAACCCCAGTGTGCAGAAAGGGTCAAAACGTGTTTTTCAGCAGAAATAAACATGTTTCTGCAAGTTTGGTCAACCCCATGTAAGTTATGGGGCAGTAACAGCACCCTTTTCAAAACGTGTTTTCAGCCCGAAATAAACGCGTTTTTTCAGACAACTGAATCCCCATGTAACAGCAAAACTCAGAAGAGCCCACACACTCAGATCTTAACCCCAGTGTGCAGAAAGGGTCAAAACGTGTTTTTCAGCAGAAATAAACATGTTTCTGCAAGTTTGGTCAACTCCATGTAAGTTTTGGGGCAGTAACAGCACCCTTTTCAAAACATGTTTTTCAGCCCGAAATAAACGCGTTTTTTCAGACAACTGAATCCCCATGTAACAGCAAAACTCAGAAGAGCCCACACACTCAGATCTTAACCCCAGTGTGCAGAAAGGGTCAAAACGTGTTTTTCAGCAGAAATAAACATGTTTCTGCAAGTTTGGTCAACCCCATGTAAGTTATGGGGCAGTAACAGCACCCTTTTCAAAACATGTTTTTCAGCCCGAAATAAACGCGTTTTTTCGGACAACTGAATCCCCATGTAACAGCAAAACTCAGAAGAGCCCACACACTCAGATCTTAACCCCAGTGTGCAGAAAGGGTCAAAACGTGTTTTTCAGCAGAAATAAACATGTTTCTGCAAGTTTGGTCAACCCCATGTAAGTTATGGGGCAGTAACAGCACCCTTTTCAAAACGTGTTTTTCAGCCCGAAATAAACGCGTTTTTTCAGACAACTGAATCCCCATGTAACAGCAAAACTCAGAAGAGCCCACACACTCAGATATTAACCCCAGTGTGCAGAAAGTGTCAAAACGTGTTTTTCAGCAGAAATAAACATGTTTCTGCAAGTTTGGTCAACCCCTTGTAAGTTATGGGGCAGTAACAGCACCCTTTTCAAAACGTGTTTTTCAGCCCGAAATAAACGCGTTTTTTCAGACAACTGAATCCCCATGTAACAGCAAAACTCAGAAGAGCCCACACACTCAGATCTTAACCCCAGTGTGCAGAAAGGGTCAAAACGTGTTTTTCAGCAGAAATAAACATGTTTCTGCAAGTTTGGTCAACCCCATGTAAGTTATGGGGCAGTAACAGCACCCTTTTCAAAACGTGTTTTTCAGCCCGAAATAAACGCGTTTTTTCAGACAACTGAATCCCCATGTAACAGCAAGGCTCAGAAGAGCCCACACACTCAGATCTTAACCCCAGTGTGCAGAAAGGGTCAAAACGTGTTTTTCAGCAGAAATAAACATGTTTCTGCAAGTTTGGTCAACCCCATGTAAGTTATGGGCAGTAACAGCACCCTTTTCAAAACGTGTTTTTCAGCACGAAATAAACGCGTTTTTTCAGACAACTGAATCCCCATGTAACAGCAAAACTCAGAAGAGCCCACACACTCAGATCTTTAACCCCAGTGTGCAGAAAGGGTCAAAACGTGTTTTTCAGCAGAAATAAACATGTTTCTGCAAGTTTGGTCAACCCCATGTAAGTTATGGGGCAGTAACAGCACCCTTTTCAAAACGTGTTTTTCAGCCCGAAATAAACGCGTTTTTTCAGACAACTGAATCCCCATGTAACAGCAAAACTCAGAAGAGCCCACACACTCAGATCTTAACCCCAGTGTGCAGAAAGGGTCAAAACGTGTTTTTCAGCAGAAATAAACATGTTTCTGCAAGTTTGGTCAACCCCATGTAAGTTTTGGGGCAGTAACAGCACCCTTTTCAAAACGTGTTTTTCAGCACGAAATAAACGCGTTTTTTCAGACAACTGAATCCCCATGTAACAGCAAGACTCAGAAGAGCCCACACACTCAGATCTTAACCCCAGTGTGCAGAAAGGGTCAAAACGTGTTTTTCAGCAGAAATAAACATGTTTCTGCAAGTTTGGTCAACCCCATGTAAGTTATGGGGCAGTAACAGCACCCTTTTCAAAACGTGTTTTTCAGCCGGAAATAAACGCGTTTTTTCAGACAACTGAATCCCCATGTAACAGCAAAACTCAGAAGAGCCCACACACTCAGATCTTAACCCCAGTGTGCAGAAAGGGTCAAAACGTGTTTTTCAGCAGAAATAAACATGTTTCTGCAAGTTTGGTCAACCCCATGTAAGTTATGGGGCAGTAACAGCACCCTTTTCAAAACATGTTTTTCAGCCCGAAATAAACGCGTTTTTTCGGACAACTGAATCCCCATGTAACAGCAAAACTCAGAAGAGCCCACACACTCAGATCTTAACCCCAGTGTGCAGAAAGGGTCAAAACGTGTTTTTCAGCAGAAATAAACATGTTTCTGCAAGTTTGGTCAACCCCATGTAAGTTATGGGGCAGTAACAGCACCCTTTTCAAAACGTGTTTTTCAGCCCGAAATAAACGCGTTTTTTCAGACAACTGAATCCCCATGTAACAGCAAAACTCAGAAGAGCCCACACACTCAGATCTTAACCCCAGTGTGCAGAAAGGGTCAAAACGTGTTTTTCAGCAGAAATAAACATGTTTCTGCAAGTTTGGTCAACCCCATGTAAGTTATGGGGCAGTAACAGCACCCTTTTCAAAACGTGTTTTTCAGCCCGAAATAAACGCGTTTTTTCAGACAACTGAATCCCCATGTAACAGCAAAACTCAGAAGAGCCCACACACTCAGATCTTAACCCCAGTGTGCAGAAAGGGTCAAAACGTGTTTTTCAGCAGAAATAAACATGTTTCTGCAAGTTTGGTCAACCCCATGTAAGTTTTGGGGCAGTAACAGCACCCTTTTCAAAACGTGTTTTTCAGCCCGAAATAAACGCGTTTTTTCAGACAACTGAATCCCCATGTAACAGCAAAACTCAGAAGAGCCCACACACTCAGATCTTAACCCCAGTGTGCAGAAAGGGTCAAAACGTGTTTTCAGCAGAAATAAACATGTTTCTGCAAGTTTGGTCAACCCATGTAAGTTTTGGGGCAGTAACAGCACCCTTTTCAAAACATGTTTTTCAGCCCGAAATAAACGCGTTTTTTCAGACAACTGAATCCCCATGTAACAGCAAAACTCAGAAGAGCCCACACACTCAGATCTTAACCCCAGTGTGCAGAAAGGGTCAAAACGTGTTTTTCAGCAGAAATAAACATGTTTCTGCAAGTTTGGTCAACCCCATGTAAGTTATGGGGCAGTAACAGCACCCTTTTCAAAACGTGTTTTCAGCCCGAAATAAACGCGTTTTTTCAGACAACTGAATCCCCATGTAACAGCAAAACTCAGAAGAGCCCACACACTCAGATCTTAACCCCAGTGTGCAGAAAGGGTCAAAACGTGTTTTTCAGCAGAAATAAACATGTTTCTGCAAGTTTGGTCAACCCCATGTAAGTTTTGGGGCAGTAACAGCACCCTTTTCAAAACGTGTTTTTCAGCCCGAAATAAACGCGTTTTTTCAGACAACTGAATCCCCATGTAACAGCAAAACTCAGAAGAGCCCACACACTCAGATCTTAACCCCAGTGTGCAGAAAGGGTCAAAACGTGTTTTTCAGCAGAAATAAACATGTTTCTGCAAGTTTGGTCAACCCCATGTAAGTTATGGGGCAGTAACAGCACCCTTTTCAAAACGTGTTTTTCAGCCCGAAATAAACGCGTTTTTTCAGACAACTGAATCCCCATGTAACAGCAAAACTCAGAAGAGCCCACACACTCAGATCTTAACCCCAGTGTGCAGAAAGGGTCAAAATGTGTTTTTCAGCAGAAATAAACATGTTTCTGCAAGTTTGGTCAACCCCATGTAAGTTTTGGGGCAGTAACAGCACCCTTTTCAAAACGTGTTTTTCAGCCCGAAATAAACGCGTTTTTTCAGACAACTGAATCCCCATGTAACAGCAAAACTCAGAAGAGCCCACACACTCAGATCTTAACCCCAGTGTGCAGAAAGGGTCAAAACGTGTTTTTCAGCAGAAATAAACATGTTTCTGCAAGTTTGGTCAACTCCATGTAAGTTTTGGGGCAGTAACAGCACCCTTTTCAAAACATGTTTTTCAGCCCGAAATAAACGCGTTTTTTCAGACAACTGAATCCCCATGTAACAGCAAAACTCAGAAGAGCCCACACACTCAGATCTTAACCCCAGTGTGCAGAAAGGGTCAAAACGTGTTTTTCAGCAGAAATAAACATGTTTCTGCAAGTTTGGTCAACCCCATGTAAGTTATGGGGCAGTAACAGCACCCTTTTCAAAACATGTTTTTCAGCCCGAAATAAACGCGTTTTTTCGGACAACTGAATCCCCATGTAACAGCAAAACTCAGAAGAGCCCACACACTCAGATCTTAACCCCCAGTGTGCAGAAAGGGTCAAAACGTGTTTTTCAGCAGAAATAAACATGTTTCTGCAAGTTTGGTCAACCCCATGTAAGTTATGGGGCAGTAACAGCACCCTTTTCAAAACGTGTTTTTCAGCCCGAAATAAACGCGTTTTTTCAGACAACTGAATCCCCATGTAACAGCAAAACTCAGAAGAGCCCACACACTCAGATATTAACCCCAGTGTGCAGAAAGTGTCAAAACGTGTTTTTCAGCAGAAATAAACATGTTTCTGCAAGTTTGGTCAACCTCTTGTAAGTTATGGGGCAGTAACAGCACCCTTTTCAAAACGTGTTTTTCAGCCCGAAATAAACGCGTTTTTTCAGACAACTGAATCCCCATGTAACAGCAAAACTCAGAAGAGCCCACACACTCAGATCTTAACCCCAGTGTGCAGAAAGGGTCAAAACGTGTTTTCAGCAGAAATAAACATGTTTCTGCAAGTTTGGTCAACCCCATGTAAGTTATGGGGCAGTAACAGCACCCTTTTCAAAACGTGTTTTTCAGCCCGAAATAAACGCGTTTTTTCAGACAACTGAATCCCCATGTAACAGCAAGGCTCAGAAGAGCCCACACACTCAGATCTTAACCCCAGTGTGCAGAAAGGGTCAAAACGTGTTTTTCAGCAGAAATAAACATGTTTCTGCAAGTTTGGTCAACCCCATGTAAGTTATGGGGCAGTAACAGCACCCTTTTCAAAACGTGTTTTTCAGCACGAAATAAACGCGTTTTTTCAGACAACTGAATCCCCATGTAACAGCAAGACTCAGAAGAGCCCACACACTCAGATCTTAACCCCAGTGTGCAGAAAGGGTCAAAACGTGTTTTTCAGCAGAAATAAACATGTTTCTGCAAGTTTGGTCAACCCCATGTAAGTTATGGGGCAGTAACAGCACCCTTTTCAAAACGTGTTTTTCAGCCCGAAATAAACGCGTTTTTTCAGACAACTGAATCCCCATGTAACAGCAAAACTCAGAAGAGCCCACACACTCAGATCTTAACCCCAGTGTGCAGAAAGGGTCAAAACGTGTTTTTCAGCAGAAATAAACATGTTTCTGCAAGTTTGGTCAACCCCATGTAAGTTATGGGGCAGTAACAGCACCCTTTTCAAAACATGTTTTTCAGCCCGAAATAAACGCGTTTTTTCGGACAACTGAATCCCCATGTAACAGCAAAACTCAGAAGAGCCCACACACTCAGATCTTAACCCCAGTGTGCAGAAAGGGTCAAAACGTGTTTTTCAGCAGAAATAAACATGTTTCTGCAAGTTTGGTCAACCCCATGTAAGTTATGGGGCAGTAACAGCACCCTTTTCAAAACGTGTTTTTCAGCCCGAAATAAACGCGTTTTTTCAGACAACTGAATCCCATGTAACAGCAAAACTCAGAAGAGCCCACACACTCAGATCTTAACCCCAGTGTGCAGAAAGGGTCAAAACGTGTTTTTCAGCAGAAATAAACATGTTTCTGCAAGTTTGGTCAACCCCATGTAAGTTATGGGGCAGTAACAGCACCCTTTTCAAAACGTGTTTTTCAGCCCGAAATAAACGCGTTTTTTCAGACAACTGAATCCCCATGTAACAGCAAAACTCAGAAGAGCCCACACACTCAGATCTTAACCCCAGTGTGCAGAAAGGGTCAAAACGTGTTTTTCAGCAGAAATAAACATGTTTCTGCAAGTTTGGTCAACCCCATGTAAGTTTTGGGGCAGTAACAGCACCCTTTTCAAAACGTGTTTTTCAGCCCGAAATAAACGCGTTTTTTCAGACAACTGAATCCCCATGTAACAGCAAAACTCAGAAGAGCCCACACACTCAGATCTTAACCCCAGTGTGCAGAAAGGGTCAAAACGTGTTTTCAGCAGAAATAAACATGTTTCTGCAAGTTTGGTCAACCCCATGTAAGTTTTGGGGCAGTAACAGCACCCTTTTCAAAACATGTTTTTCAGCCCGAAATAAACGCGTTTTTTCAGACAACTGAATCCCCATGTAACAGCAAAACTCAGAAGAGCCCACACACTCAGATCTTAACCCCAGTGTGCAGAAAGGGTCAAAACGTGTTTTTCAGCAGAAATAAACATGTTTCTGCAAGTTTGGTCAACCCCATGTAAGTTATGGGGCAGTAACAGCACCCTTTTCAAAACGTGTTTTTCAGCCCGAAATAAACGCGTTTTTTCAGACAACTGAATCCCCATGTAACAGCAAAACTCAGAAGAGCCCACACACTCAGATCTTAACCCCAGTGTGCAGAAAGGGTCAAAACGTGTTTTTCAGCAGAAATAAACATGTTTCTGCAAGTTTGGTCAACCCCATGTAAGTTTTGGGGCAGTAACAGCACCCTTTTCAAAACGTGTTTTTCAGCCCGAAATAAACGCGTTTTTTCAGACAACTGAATCCCCATGTAACAGCAAAACTCAGAAGAGCCCACACACTCAGATCTTAACCCCAGTGTGCAGAAAGGGTCAAAACGTGTTTTTCAGCAGAAATAAACATGTTTCTGCAAGTTTGGTCAACCCCATGTAAGTTATGGGGCAGTAACAGCACCCTTTTCAAAACGTGTTTTTCAGCCCGAAATAAACGCGTTTTTTCAGACAACTGAATCCCCATGTAACAGCAAAACTCAGAAGAGCCCACACACTCAGATCTTAACCCCAGTGTGCAGAAAGGGTCAAAACGTGTTTTTCAGCAGAAATAAACATGTTTCTGCAAGTTTGGTCAACTCCATGTAAGTTTTGGGGCAGTAACAGCACCCTTTTCAAAACATGTTTTTCAGCCCGAAATAAACGCGTTTTTTCAGACAACTGAATCCCCATGTAACAGCAAAACTCAGAAGAGCCCACACACTCAGATCTTAACCCCAGTGTGCAGAAAGGGTCAAAACGTGTTTTTCAGCAGAAATAAACATGTTTCTGCAAGTTTGGTCAACCCCATGTAAGTTATGGGGCAGTAACAGCACCCTTTTCAAAACGTGTTTTTCAGCCCGAAATAAACGCGTTTTTTCAGACAACTGAATCCCCATGTAACAGCAAAACTCAGAAGAGCCCACACACTCAGATCTTAACCCCAGTGTGCAGAAAGGGTCAAAACGTGTTTTTCAGCAGAAATAAACATGTTTCTGCAAGTTTGGTCAACTCCATGTAAGTTTTGGGGCAGTAACAGCACCCTTTTCAAAACATGTTTTTCAGCCCGAAATAAACGCGTTTTTTCAGACAACTGAATCCCCATGTAACAGCAAAACTCAGAAGAGCCCACACACTCAGATCTTAACCCCAGTGTGCAGAAAGGGTCAAAACGTGTTTTTCAGCAGAAATAAACATGTTTCTGCAAGTTTGGTCAACCCCATGTAAGTTATGGGGCAGTAACAGCACCCTTTTCAAAACATGTTTTTCAGCCCGAAATAAACGCGTTTTTTCGGACAACTGAATCCCCATGTAACAGCAAAACTCAGAAGAGCCCACACACTCAGATCTTAACCCCAGTGTGCAGAAAGGGTCAAAACGTGTTTTTCAGCAGAAATAAACATGTTTCTGCAAGTTTGGTCAACCCCATGTAAGTTATGGGGCAGTAACAGCACCCTTTTCAAAACGTGTTTTTCAGCCCGAAATAAACGCGTTTTTTCAGACAACTGAATCCCCATGTAACAGCAAAACTCAGAAGAGCCCACACACTCAGATATTAACCCCAGTGTGCAGAAAGTGTCAAAACGTGTTTTTCAGCAGAAATAAACATGTTTCTGCAAGTTTGGTCAACCCCTTGTAAGTTATGGGGCAGTAACAGCACCCTTTTCAAAACGTGTTTTTCAGCCCGAAATAAACGCGTTTTTTCAGACAACTGAATCCCCATGTAACAGCAAAACTCAGAAGAGCCCACACACTCAGATCTTAACCCCAGTGTGCAGAAAGGGTCAAAACGTGTTTTTCAGCAGAAATAAACATGTTTCTGCAAGTTTGGTCAACCCCATGTAAGTTATGGGGCAGTAACAGCACCCTTTTCAAAACGTGTTTTTCAGCCCGAAATAAACGCGTTTTTTCAGACAACTGAATCCCCATGTAACAGCAAGGCTCAGAAGAGCCCACACACTCAGATCTTAACCCCAGTGTGCAGAAAGGGTCAAAACGTGTTTTTCAGCAGAAATAAACATGTTTCTGCAAGTTTGGTCAACCCCATGTAAGTTATGGGGCAGTAACAGCACCCTTTTCAAAACGTGTTTTTCAGCACGAAATAAACGCGTTTTTTCAGACAACTGAATCCCCATGTAACAGCAAAACTCAGAAGAGCCCACACACTCAGATCTTAACCCCAGTGTGCAGAAAGGGTCAAAACGTGTTTTTCAGCAGAAATAAACATGTTTCTGCAAGTTTGGTCAACCCCATGTAAGTTATGGGGCAGTAACAGCACCCTTTTCAAAACGTGTTTTTCAGCCCGAATAAACGCGTTTTTTCAGACAACTGAATCCCCATGTAACAGCAAAACTCAGAAGAGCCCACACACTCAGATCTTAACCCCAGTGTGCAGAAAGGGTCAAAACGTGTTTTTCAGCAGAAATAAACATGTTTCTGCAAGTTTGGTCAACCCCATGTAAGTTTTGGGGCAGTAACAGCACCCTTTTCAAAACGTGTTTTTCAGCACGAAATAAACGCGTTTTTTCAGACAACTGAATCCCCATGTAACAGCAAGACTCAGAAGAGCCCACACACTCAGATCTTAACCCCAGTGTGCAGAAAGGGTCAAAACGTGTTTTTCAGCAGAAATAAACATGTTTCTGCAAGTTTGGTCAACCCCATGTAAGTTATGGGGCAGTAACAGCACCCTTTTCAAAACGTGTTTTTCAGCCGGAAATAAACGCGTTTTTTCAGACAACTGAATCCCCATGTAACAGCAAAACTCAGAAGAGCCCACACACTCAGATCTTAACCCCAGTGTGCAGAAAGGGTCAAAACGTGTTTTTCAGCAGAAATAAACATGTTTCTGCAAGTTTGGTCAACCCCATGTAAGTTATGGGGCAGTAACAGCACCCTTTTCAAAACATGTTTTTCAGCCCGAAATAAACGCGTTTTTTCGGACAACTGAATCCCCATGTAACAGCAAAACTCAGAAGAGCCCACACACTCAGATCTTAACCCCAGTGTGCAGAAAGGGTCAAAACGTGTTTTTCAGCAGAAATAAACATGTTTCTGCAAGTTTGGTCAACCCCATGTAAGTTATGGGGCAGTAACAGCACCCTTTTCAAAACGTGTTTTTCAGCCCGAAATAAACGCGTTTTTTCAGACAACTGAATCCCCATGTAACAGCAAAACTCAGAAGAGCCCACACACTCAGATCTTAACCCCAGTGTGCAGAAAGGGTCAAAACGTGTTTTTCAGCAGAAATAAACATGTTTCTGCAAGTTTGGTCAACCCCATGTAAGTTATGGGGCAGTAACAGCACCCTTTTCAAAACGTGTTTTTCAGCCCGAAATAAACGCGTTTTTTCAGACAACTGAATCCCCATGTAACAGCAAAACTC
>NW_027167886.1:0-101143 GCF_040954835.1 Lepisosteus oculatus
TTTCAAGGTGTCAGAAATAAACATGTTTCTGCAAGTTTGGTCAACCCCATGTAACTTATGGGGCAGTAACCAGCTCACTTTTCAAAACGTGTTTTTCAGCCCGAAATAAAACGTTTTTTCAGACAGCTGTATCCCTATGTAACTGCAAAGCTCAGAAGAGCCCACACACTCAGGTCTTAACCCCAGTGTGCTGAAAGTGTCAAAACATGTTTTTCAGCAGAAATAAACATGTTTCTGCAAGTTTGGTCTACCCCATGTAAGTTTGGGTCAGTAACAGCTCACTTTTCAAAACGTGTTTTTCAGCCCGAAATAAACGCTTTTTTTCAGACAGCTGTATCCCTATGTAACTGCAAAGCTCAGAAGAGCCCACACACTCAGGTCTTAACCCCAGGTGGGCTGAAAGTGTCAAAACATGTTTTTCAGCAGAAATAAACATGTTTCTGCAAGTTTGGTCAACCCCATGTGTTATGGGTCAGTAACAGCTCACTTTTCAAAACGTGTTTTTCAGCCCGAAATAAAACGCGTTTTTTCAGACAGCTGTATCCCTATGTAACTGCAAAGGCTCAGAAGAGCCCACACACTCAGGTCTTAACCCCAGTGTGCTGAAAGTGTCAAAACATGTTTTTCAGCAGAAATAAACATGTTTCTGCAAGTTTGGTCAACCCCATGTAACTTATGGGGCAGTAACAGCTCACTTTTCAAAACGTGTTTTTCAGCCCGAAATAAACACGTTTTTTCAGACAGCTGTATCCCTATGTAACTGCAAGGCTCAGAAGAGCCCACACACTCAGGTCTTAACCCCAGTGTGCTGAAAGTGTCAAAACAGTGTTTTTCAGCAGAAATAAACATGTTTCTGCAAGTTTGGTCAACCCCATGTAACTTATGGGTCAGTAACAGCTCACTTTTCAAAACGTGTTTTTCAGCCCGAAATAAACACGTTTTTTCAGACAGCTGTATCCCTATGTAACTGCAAAGCTCAGAAGAGCCCACACACTCAGGTCTTAACCCCAGTGTGCTGAAAGTGTCAAAACATGTTTTTCAGCAGAAATAAACATGTTTCTGCAAGTTTGGTCAACCCCATGTAAGTTATGGGTCAGTAACAGCTCACTTTTCAAAACGTGTTTTTCAGCCCGAAATAAACACGTTTTTTCAGACAGCTGTATCCCTATGTAACTGCAAGGCTCAGAAGAGCCCACACACTCAGGTCTTAACCCCAGTGTGCTGAAAGTGTCAAAACATGTTTTTCAGCAGAAATAAACATGTTTCTGCAAGTTTGGTCAACCCCATGTAAGTTATGGGTCAGTAACAGCTCACTTTTCAAAACGTGTTTTTCAGCCCGAAATAACACGTTTTTTTCAGACAGCTGTATCCCTATGTAACTGCAAAGCTCAGAAGAGCCCACACACTCAGGTCTTAACCCCAGTGTGCTGAAAGTGTCAAAACATGTTTTTCAGCAGAAATAAACATGTTTCTGCAAGTTTGGTCAACCCCATGTATGTTATGGGTCAGTAACAGCTCACTTTTCAAAACGTGTTTTTCAGCCCGAAATAAACGCGTTTTTTCAGACAGCTGTATCCCTATGTAACTGCAAGGCTCAGAAGAGCCCACACACTCAGGTCTTAACCCCAGTGTGCTGAAAGTGTCAAAACGTGTTTTCAGCAGAAATAAACATGTTTCTGCAAGTTTGGTCAACCCCATGTAACTTATGGGGCAGTAACAGCTCACTTTTCAAAACGTGTTTTTCAGCCCGAAATAAACACGTTTTTTCAGACAGCTGTATCCCTATGTAACTGCAAGGCTCAGAAGAGCCCACACACTCAGGTCTTAACCCCAGTGTGCTGAAAGTGTCAAAACATGTTTTTCAGCAGAAATAAACATGTTTCTGCAAGTTGGTCAACCCCATGTAAGTTATGGGTCAGTAACAGCTCACTTTTCAAAACGTGTTTTTCAGCCCGAAATAAACGCTTTTTTTCAGACAGCTGTATCCCTATGTAACTGCAAAGCTCAGAAGAGCCCACACACTCAGGTCTTAACCCCAGTGTGCTGAAAGTGTCAAAACATGTTTTTCAGCAGAAATAAACATGTTTCTGCAAGTTTGGTCAACCCCATGTAAGTTATGGGTCAGTAACAGCTCACTTTTTCAAAACGTGTTTTTCAGCCCGAAATAAACACGTTTTTTCAGACAGCTGTATCCCTATGTAACTGCAAGGCTCAGAAGAGCCCACACACTCAGGTCTTAACCCCAGTGTGCTGAAAGTGTCAAAACATGTTTTTCAGCAGAAATAAACATGTTTCTGCAAGTTTGGTCAACCCCATGTAAGTTATGGGTCAGTAACAGCTCACTTTTCAAAACGTGTTTTTCAGCCCGAAATAAACGCTTTTTTTCAGACAGCTGTATCCCTATGTAACTGCAAAGCTCAGAAGAGCCCACACACTCAGGTCTTAACCCCAGTGTGCTGAAAGTGTCAAAACATGTTTTTCAGCAGAAATAAACATGTTTCTGCAAGTTTGGTCAACCCCATGTAAGTTATGGGGCAGTAACAGCTCACTTTTCAAAACGTGTTTTTCAGCCCGAAATAAACGCTTTTTTTCAGACAGCTGTATCCCTATGTAACTGCAAAGCTCAGAAGAGCCCACACACTCAGGTCTTAACCCCAGTGTGCTGAAAGTGTCAAAAACATGTTTTTCAGCAGAAATAAACATGTTTCTGCAAGTTTGGTCAACCCCATGTAAGTTATGGGTCAGTAACAGCTCACTTTTCAAAACGTGTTTTTCAGCCCGAAATAAACGCTTTTTTTAAGACAGCTGTATCCCTATGTAACTGCAAAGCTCAGAAGAGCCCACACACTCAGGTCTTAACCCCAGTGTGCTGAAAGTGTCAAAACATGTTTTTCAGCAGAAATAAACATGTTTCTGCAAGTTTGGTCAACCCCATGTAAGTTATGGGGCAGTAACAGCTCACTTTTCAAAACGTGTTTTTCAGCCCGAAATAAACACGTTTTTTCAGACAGCTGTATCCCTATGTAACTGCAAGGCTCAGAAGAGCCCACACACTCAGGTCTTAACCCCAGTGTGCTGAAAGTGTCAAAACATGTTTTTCAGCAGAAATAAACATGTTTCTGCAAGTTTGGTCAACCCCATGTAACTTTTGGGGCAGTAACAGCTCACTTTTCAAAACGTGTTTTTCAGCCCGAAATAAACACGTTTTTTCAGACAGCTGTATCCCTATGTAACTGCAAAGCTCAGAAGAGCCCACACACTCAGGTCTTAACCCCAGTGTGCTGAAAGTGTCAAAACATGTTTTTCAGCAGAAATAAACATGTTTCTGCAAGTTTGGTCAACCCCATGTAAGTTATGGGTCAGTAACAGCTCACTTTTCAAAACGTGTTTTTCAGCCCGAAATAAACGCGTTTTTTCAAACAGCTATATCCCTATGTAACTACAAGGCTCAGAAGAGCCCACACACTCAGGTCTTAACCCCAGTGTGCTGAAAGTGTCAAAACATGTTTTTCAGCAGAAATAAACATGTTTCTGCAAGTTTGGTCAACCCCATGTAAGTTATGGGTCAGTAACAGCTCACTTTTCAAAACGTGTTTTTCAGCCCGAAATAAACGCTTTTTTCAGACAGCTGTATCCCTATGTAACTGCAAGGCTCAGAAGAGCCCACACACTCAGGTCTTAACCCCAGTGTGCTGAAAGTGTCAAACATGTTTTTCAGCAGAAATAAACATGTTTCTGCAAGTTTGGTCAACCCCATGTAACTTATGGGGCAGTAACAGCTCACTTTTCAAAACGTGTTTTTCAGCCCGAAATAAACACGTTTTTTTCAGACAGCTGTATCCCTATGTAACTGCAAGGCTCAGAAGAGCCCACACACTCAGGTCTTAACCCCAGTGTGCTGAAAGTGTCAAAACATGTTTTTCAGCAGAAATAAACATGTTTCTGCAAGTTTGGTCTACCCCATGTAAGTTATGGGTCAGTAACAGCTCACTTTTCAAAACGTGTTTTTCAGCCCGAAATAAACGCTTTTTTTTCAGACAGCTGTATCCCTATGTAACTGCAAAGCTCAGAAGAGCCCACACACTCAGGTCTTAACCCCAGTGTGCTGAAAGTGTCAAAACATGTTTTTCAGCAGAAATAAACATGTTTCTGCAAGTTTGGTCAACCCCATGTAAGTTATGGGTCAGTAACAGCTCACTTTTCAAAACGTGTTTTTCAGCCCGAAATAAACGCTTTTTTTCAGAGAGCTGTATCCCTATGTAACTGCAAAGCTCAGAAGAGCCCACACACTCAGGTCTTAACCCCAGTGTGCTGAAAGTGTCAAAACATGTTTTTCAGCAGAAATAAACATGTTTCTGCAAGTTTGGTCAACCCCATGTAAGTTATGGGTCAGTAACAGCTCACTTTTCAAAACGTGTTTTTCAGCCCGAAATAAATGTGTTTTTTCAGACAGCTGTATCCCTCTGTAACTGCAAGGCTCAGAAGAGCCCACACACTCAGGTGTTAACCCCAGTGTGCTGAAAGTGTCAATACATGTTTTTCAGCAGAAATAAATATGTTTCTGGAAGTTTGGTCAACCCCATGTAACTTATGGGGCAGTAACAGCTCACTTTTCAAACGTGTTTTTCAGCCCGAAATAAACACGTTTTTTCAGACAGCTGTATCCCTATGTAACTGCAAAGCTCAGAAGAGCCCACACACTCAGGTCTTAACCCCAGTGTGCTGAAAGTGTCAAACATGTTTTTCAGCAGAAATAAACATGTTTCTGCAAGTTTGGTCAACCCCATGTAAGTTATGGGTCAGTAACAGCTCACTTTTCAAAACGTGTTTTTCAGCCCGAAATAAACACGTTTTTTCAGACAGCTGTATCCCTATGTAACTGCAAAGCTCAGAAGAGCCCACACACTCAGGTCTTAACCCCAGTGTGCTGAAAGTGTCAAAACATGTTTTTCAGCAGAAATAAACATGTTTCTGCAAGTTTGGTCAACCCCATGTAAGTTATGGGTCAGTAACAGCTCACTTTTCAAAACGTGTTTTTCAGCCCGAAATAAACGCTTTTTTTCAGACAGCTGTATCCCTATGTAACTGCAAAGCTCAGAAGAGCCCACACACTCAGGTCTTAACCCCAGTGTGCTGAAAGTGTCAAAACATGTTTTTCAGCAGAAATAAACATGTTTCTGCAAGTTTGGTCAACCCCATGTAACTTTTGGGGCAGTAACAGCTCACTTTTCAAAACGTGTTTTTCAGCCCGAAATAAACGCTTTTTTTCAGACAGCTGTATCCCTATGTAACTGCAAAGCTCAGAAGAGCCCACACACTCAGGTCTTAACCCCAGTGTGCTGAAAGTGTCAAAACATGTTTTTCAGCAGAAATAAACATGTTTCTGCAAGTTTGGTCAACCCCATGTGTTATGGGTCAGTAACAGCTCACTTTTCAAAACGTGTTTTTCAGCCCGAAATAAACGCGTTTTTTCAGACAGCTGTATCCCTATGTAACTGCAAGGCTCAGAAGAGCCCACACACTCAGGTCTTAACCCCAGTGTGCTGAAAGTGTCAAAACGTGTTTTTCAGCAGAAATAAACATGTTTCTGCAAGTTTGGTCAACCCCATGTAACTTATGGGGCAGTAACAGCTCACTTTTCAAAACGTGTTTTTCAGCCCGAAATAAACGCTTTTTTTCAGACAGCTGTATCCCTATGTAACTGCAAAGCTCAGAAGAGCCCACACACTCAGGTCTTAACCCCAGTGTGCTGAAAGTGTCAAAACATGTTTTTCAGCAGAAATAAACATGTTTCTGCAAGTTTGGTCAACCCCATGTAAGTTATGGGTCAGTAACAGCTCACTTTTCAAAACGTGTTTTTCAGCCCGAAATAAACGCTTTTTTTCAGACAGCTGTATCCCTATGTAACTGCAAAGCTCAGAAGAGCCCACACACTCAGGTCTTAACCCCAGTGTGCTGAAAGTGTCAAAACATGTTTTTCAGCAGAAATAAACATGTTTCTGCAAGTTTGGTCAACCCCATGTAAGTTATGGGTCAGGAACAGCTCACTTTTCAAAAACGTGTTTTTCAGCCCGAAATAAACGCTTTTTTTCAGAGAGGCTGTATCCCTATGTAACTGCAAAGCTCAGAAGAGCCCACACACTCAGGTCTTAACCCCAGTGTGCTGAAAGTGTCAAAACATGTTTTTCAGCAGAAATAAACATGTTTCTGCAAGTTTGGTCAACCCCATGTAAGTTATGGGTCAGTAACAGCTCACTTTTCAAAACGTGTTTTTCAGCCCGAAATAAATGCGTTTTTTCAGACAGCTGTATCCCTCTGTAACTGCAAGGCTCAGAAGAGCCCACACACTCAGGTGTTAACCCCAGTGTGCTGAAAGTGTCAATACATGTTTTTCAGCAGAAATAAATATGTTTCTGGAAGTTTGGTCAACCCCATGTAACTTATGGGGCAGTAACAGCTCACTTTTCAAAACGTGTTTTTCAGCCCGAAATAAACACGTTTTTTCAGACAGCTGTATCCCTATGTAACTGCAAAGCTCAGAAGAGCCCACACACTCAGGTCTTAACCCCAGTGTGCTGAAAGTGTCAAAACATGTTTTTCAGCAGAAATAAACATGTTTCTGCAAGTTTGGTCAACCCCATGTAAGTTATGGGTCAGTAACAGCTCACTTTTCAAAACGTGTTTTTCAGCCCGAAATAAACACGTTTTTTTCAGACAGCTGTATCCCTATGTAACTGCAAAGCTCAGAAGAGCCCACACACTCAGGTCTTAACCCCAGTGTGCTGAAAGTGTCAAAACATGTTTTTCAGCAGAAATAAACATGTTTCTGCAAGTTTGGTCAACCCCATGTAAGTTATGGGTCAGTAACAGCTCACTTTTCAAAACGTGTTTTTCAGCCCGAAATAAACGCTTTTTTCAGACAGCTGTATCCCTATGTAACTGCAAGGCTCAGAAGAGCCCACACACTCAGGTCTTAACCCCAGTGTTCTGAAAGTGTCAAAACGTGTTTTTCAGCAGAAATAAACATGTTTCTGCAAGTTTGGTCAACCCCATGTAACTTATGGGGCAGTAACAGCTCACTTTTCAAAACGTGTTTTTCAGCCCGAAATAAACACGTTTTTTCAAACAGCTGTATCCCTATGTAACTGCAAGGCTCAGAAGAGCCCACACACTCAGGTGTTAACCCCAGTGTGCTGAAAGTGTCAAAACATGTTTTTCAGCAGAATAAACATGTTTCTGCAAGTTTGGTCAACCCCATGTAAGTTATGGGTCAGTAACAGCTCACTTTTCAAAACGTGTTTTTCAGCCCGAAATATACGCTTTTTTTCAGACAGCTGTATCCCTATGTAACTGCAAAGCTCAGAAGAGCCCACACACTCAGGTCTTAACCCCAGTGTGCTGAAAGTGTCAAAACATGTTTTTCAGCAGAAATAAACATGTTTCTGCAAGTTTGGTCAACCCCATGTAACTTTTGGGGCAGTAACAGCTCACTTTTCAAACGTGTTTTTCAGCCCGAAATAAACGCTTTTTTTCAGACAGCTGTATCCCTATGTAACTGCAAAGCTCAGAAGAGCCCACACACTCAGGTCTTAACCCCAGTGTGCTGAAAGTGTCAAAACATGTTTTTCAGCAGAAATAAACATGTTTCTGCAAGTTTGGTCAACCCCATGTAAGTTATGGGTCAGTAACAGCTCACTTTTCAAAACGTGTTTTTCAGCCCGAAATAAACACGTTTTTTCAGACAGCTGTATCCCTATGTAACTGCAAAGCTCAGAAGAGCCCACACACTCAGGTCTTAACCCCAGTGTGCTGAAAGTGTCAAAACATGTTTTTCAGCAGAAATAAACATGTTTCTGCAAGTTTGGTCAACCCCATGTAAGTTATGGGTCAGTAACAGCTCACTTTTCAAAACGTGTTTTTCAGCCCGAAATAAACGCGTTTTTCCAGACAGCTGTATCCCTATGTAACTGCAAGGCTCAGAAGAGCCCACACACTCAGGTCTTAACCCCAGTGTGCTGAAAGTGTCAAAACGTGTTTTTCAGCAGAAATAAACATGTTTCTGCAAGTTTGGTCAACCCCATGTAACTTATGGGGCAGTAACAGCTCACTTTTCAAAACGTATTTTTCAGTCCGAAATAAACACGTTTTTTCAGACAGCGTATCCCTATGTAACTGCAAGGCTCAGAAGAGCCCACACACTCAGGTGTTAACCCCAGTGTGCTGAAAGTGTCAAAACATGTTTTTCAGCAGAAATAAACATGTTTCTGCAAGTTTGGTCAACCCCATGTAAGTTATGGGTCAGTAACAGCTCACTTTTCAAAACGTGTTTTTCAGCCCGAAATAAACGCTTTTTTTCAGACAGTTCTGTATCCCTATGTAACTGCAAAGCTCAGAAGAGCCCACACACTCAGGTCTTAACCCCAGTGTGCTGAAAGTGTCAAAACATGTTTTTCAGCAGAAATAAACATGTTTCTGCAAGTTTGGTCAACCCCATGTAAGTTATGGGTCAGTAACAGCTCACTTTTCAAAACGTGTTTTTCAGCCCGAAATAAACGCTTTTTTTCAGACAGCTGTATCCCTATGTAACTGCAAAGCTCAGAAGAGCCCACACACTCAGGTCTTAACCCCAGTGTGCTGAAAGTGTCAAAACATGTTTTTCAGCAGAAATAAACATGTTTCTGCAAGTTTGGTCAACCCCATGTAAGTTATGGGTCAGTAACAGCTCACTTTTCAAAACGTGTTTTTCAGCCCGAAATAAACGCTTTTTTTCAGACAGCTGTATCCCTATGTAACTGCAAAGCTCAGAAGAGCCCACACACTCAGGTCTTAACCCCAGTGTGCTGAAAGTGTCAAAACATGTTTTTCAGCAGAAATAAACATGTTTCTGCAAGTTTGGTCAACCCCATGTAAGTTATGTGTCAGTAACAGCTCACTTTTCAAAACGTGTTTTTC
The DNA here is from genome assembly GCF_040954835.1 of Lepisosteus oculatus. Classification (NCBI taxonomy): domain Eukaryota; kingdom Metazoa; phylum Chordata; class Actinopteri; order Semionotiformes; family Lepisosteidae; genus Lepisosteus; species Lepisosteus oculatus. Next base: position 8,953 of record NW_027167886.1, read on the forward strand.
AGCCTGAAATAAACACGTTTTTTCAGACAGCTGTATCCCTATGTAACTGCAAGGCTCAGAAGAGCCCACACACTCAGGTCTTAACCCCAGTGTGCTGAAAGTGTCAAAACATGTTTTTCAGCAGAAATAAACATGTTTCTGCAAGTTAGGTCAACCCCATGTAAGTTATGGGTCAGTAACAGCTCACTTTTCAAAACGTGTTTTTCAGCCCGAAATAAACACGTTTTTTCAGACAGCTGTATCCCTATGTAACTGCAAAGCTCAGAAGAGCCCACACACTCAGGTCTTAACCCCAGTGTGCTGAAAGTGTCAAAACGTGTTTTTCAGCAGAAATAAACATGTTTCTGCAAGTTTGGTCAACCCCATGTAAGTTATGGGTCAGTAACAGCTCACTTTTCAAAACGTGTTTTTCAGCCCGAAATAAACGCTTTTTTTCAGACAGCTGTATCCCTATGTAACTGCAAGGCTCAGAAGAGCCCACACACTCAGGTCTTAACCCCAGTGTGCTGAAAGTGTCAAAACATGTTTTTCAGCAGAAATAAACATGTTTCTGCAAGTTTGGTCAACCCCATGTAACTTATGGGGCAGTAACAGCTCACCTTTCAAAACGTGTTTTTCAGCCCGAAATAAACACGTTTTATCAGACAGCTGTATCCCTATGTAACTGCAAGGCTCAGAAGAGCCCACACACTCAGGTCTTAACCCCAGTGTGCTGAAAGTGTCAAAACATGTTTTTCAGCAGAAATAAACATGTTTCTGCAAGTTTGGTCAACCCCATGTAAGTTATGGGTCAGTAAAAGCTCACTTTTCAAAACGTGTTTTTCAGCCCGAAATAAACGCTTTTTTTCAGACAGCTGTATCCCTATGTAACTGCAAAGCTCAGAAGAGCCCACACACTCAGGTCTTAACCCCAGTGTGCTGAAAGTGTCAAAACATGTTTTTCAGCAGAAATAAACATGTTTCTGCAAGTTTGGTCAACCCCATGTAAGTTATGGGTCAGTAACAGCTCACTTTTCAAAACGTGTTTTTCAGCCCGAAATAAACGCTTTTTTTCAGACAGCTGTATCCCTATGTAACTGCAAAGCTCAGAAGAGCCCACACACTCAGGTCTTAACCCCAGTGTGCTGAAAGTGTCAAAACATGTTTTTCAGCAGAAATAAACATGTTTCTGCAAGTTTGGTCAACCCCATGTAAGTTATGGGTCAGTAACAGCTCACTTTTCAAAACGTGTTTTTCAGCCCGAAATAAACACGTTTTTTCAGACAGCTGTATCCCTATGTAACTGCAAAGCTCAGAAGAGCCCACACACTCAGGTCTTAACCCCAGTGTGCTGAAAGTGTCAAAACATGTTTTTCAGCAGAAATAAACATGTTTCTGCAAGTTTGGTCAACCCCATGTAACTTTTGGGGCAGTAACAGCTCACTTTTCAAAACGTGTTTTTCAGCCCGAAATAAACACGTTTTTTCAGACAGCTGTATCCCTATGTAACTGCAAAGCTCAGAAGAGCCCACACACTCAGGTCTTAACCCCAGTGTGCTGAAAGTGTCAAAACATGTTTTTCAGCAGAAATAAACATGTTTCTGCAAGTTTGGTCAACCCCATGTAAGTTATGGGTCAGTAACAGCTCACTTTTCAAAACGTGTTTTTCAGCCCGAAATAAACGCGTTTTTTTCAAACAGCTATATCCCTATGTAACTGCAAGGCTCAGAAGAGCCCACACACTCAGGTCTTAACCCCAGTGTGCTGAAAGTGTCAAAACATGTTTTTCAGCAGAAATAAACATGTTTCTGCAAGTTTGGTCAACCCCATGTAAGTTATGGGTCAGTAACAGCTCACTTTTCAAAACGTGTTTTTCAGCCCGAAATAAACGCTTTTTTTTCAGACAGGTGTATCCCTATGTAACTGCAAGGCTCAGAAGAGCCCACACACTCAGGTCTTAACCCCAGTGTGCTGAAAGTGTCAAAACATGTTTTTCAGCAGAAATAAACATGTTTCTGCAAGTTTGGTCAACCCCATGTAACTTATGGGGCAGTAACAGCTCACTTTTCAAAACGTGTTTTTCAGCCCGAAATAAACGCTTTTTTTCAGACAGCTGTATCCCTATGTAACTGCAAAGCTCAGAAGAGCCCACACACTCAGGTCTTAACCCCAGTGTGCTGAAAGTGTCAAAACATGTTTTTCAGCAGAAATAAACATGTTTCTGCAAGTTTGGTCAACCCCATGTAAGTTATGGGTCAGTAACAGCTCACTTTTCAAAACGTGTTTTTCAGCCCGAAATAAAACGCTTTTTTTCAGACAGCTGTATCCCTATGTAACTGCAAGGCTCAGAAGAGCCCACACACTCAGGTCTTAACCCCAGTGTGCTGAAAGTGTCAAAACATGTTTTTCAGCAGAAATAAACATGTTTCTGCAAGTTTGGTCAACCCCATGTAACTTATGGGGCAGTAACAGCTCACTTTTCAAAACGTGTTTTTCAGCCCGAAATAAACACGTTTTATCAGACAGCTGTATCCCTATGTAACTGCAAGGCTCAGAAGAGCCCACACACTCAGGTCTTAACCCCAGTGTGCTGAAAGTGTCAAAACATGTTTTTCAGCAGAAATAAACATGTTTCTGCAAGTTTGGTCAACCCCATGTAAGTTATGGGTCAGTAACAGCTCACTTTTCAAAACGTGTTTTTCAGCCCGAAATAAACGCTTTTTTTCAGACAGCTGTATCCCTATGTAACTGCAAAGCTCAGAAGAGCCCACACACTCAGGTCTTAACCCCAGTGTGCTGAAAGTGTCAAAACATGTTTTTCAGCAGAAATAAACATGTTTCTGCAAGTTTGGTCAACCCCATGTAAGTTATGGGTCAGTAACAGCTCACTTTTCAAAACGTGTTTTTCAGCCCGAAATAAACGCTTTTTTTCAGACAGCTGTATCCCTATGTAACTGCAAAGCTCAGAAGAGCCCACACACTCAGGTCTTAACCCCAGTGTGCTGAAAGTGTCAAAACATGTTTTTCAGCAGAAATAAACATGTTTCTGCAAGTTTGGTCAACCCCATGTAAGTTATGGGTCAGTAACAGCTCACTTTTCAAAACGTGTTTTTCAGCCCGAAATAAACGCTTTTTTTCAGACAGCTGTATCCCTATGTAACTGCAAAGCTCAGAAGAGCCCACACACTCAGGTCTTAACCCCAGTGTGCTGAAAGTGTCAAAACATGTTTTTCAGCAGAAATAAACATGTTTCTGCAAGTTTGGTCAACCCCATGTAAGTTATGGGTCAGTAACAGCTCACTTTTCAAACGTGTTTTTCAGCCCGAAATAAACGCTTTTTTTCAGACAGCTGTATCCCTATGTAACTGCAAAGCTCAGAAGAGCCCACACACTCAGGTCTTAACCCCAGTGTGCTGAAAGTGTCAAAACATGTTTTTCAGCAGAAATAAACATGTTTCTGCAAGTTTGGTCAACCCCATGTAAGTTATGGGTCAGTAACAGCTCACTTTTCAAAACGTGTTTTTCAGCCCGAAATAAATGCGTTTTTTCAGACAGCTGTATCCCTCTGTAACTGCAAGGCTCAGAAGAGCCCACACACTCAGGTGTTAACCCCAGTGTGCTGAAAGTGTCAATACATGTTTTTCAGCAGAAATAAATATGTTTCTGGAAGTTTGGTCAACCCCATGTAACTTATGGGGCAGTAACAGCTCACTTTTCAAAACGTGTTTTTCAGCCCGAAATAAACACGTTTTTTCAGACAGCTGTATCCCTATGTAACTGCAAGGCTCAGAAGAGCCCACACACTCAGGTCTTAACCCCAGTGTGCTGAAAGTGTCAATACATGTTTTTCAGCAGAAATAAATATGTTTCTGGAAGTTTGGTCAACCCCATGTAACTTATGGGGCAGTAACAGCTCACTTTTCAAAACGTGTTTTTCAGCCCGAAATAAACGCTTTTTTCAGACAGCTGTATCCCTATGTAACTGCAAAGCTCAGAAGAGCCCACACACTCAGGTCTTAACCCCAGTGTGCTGAAAGTGTCAAAACATGTTTTTCAGCAGAAATAAACATGTTTCTGCAAGTTTGGTCAACCCCATGTAAGTTATGGGTCAGTAACAGCTCACTTTTCAAAACGTGTTTTTCAGCCCGAAATAAACACGTTTTTTCAGACAGCTGTATCCCTATGTAACTGCAAGGCTCAGAAGAGCCCACACACTCAGGTCTTAACCCCAGTGTGCTGAAAGTGTCAATACATGTTTTTCAGCAGAAATAAATATGTTTCTGGAAGTTTGGTCAACCCCATGTAACTTATGGGGCAGTAACAGCTCACTTTTCAAAACGTGTTTTTCAGCCCGAAATAAACGCTTTTTTTCAGACAGCTGTATCCCTATGTAACTGCAAAGCTCAGAAGAGCCCACACACTCAGGTCTTAACCCCAGTGTGCTGAAAGTGTCAAAACATGTTTTTCAGCAGACATAAACATGTTTCTGCAAGTTTGGTCAACCCCATGTAAGTTATGGGTCAGTAACAGCTCACTTTTCAAAACGTGTTTTTCAGCCCGAAATAAACGCTTTTTTTCAGACAGCTGTATCCCTATGTAACTGCAAAGCTCAGAAGAGCCCACACACTCAGGTCTTAACCCCAGTGTGCTGAAAGTGTCAAAACATGTTTTTCAGCAGAAATAAACATGTTTCTGCAAGTTTGGTCAACCCCATGTAACTTTTGGGGCAGTAACAGCTCACTTTTCAAAACGTGTTTTTCAGCCCGAAATAAACGCTTTTTTTCAGACAGCTGTATCCCTATGTAACTGCAAAGCTCAGAAGAGCCCACACACTCAGGTCTTAACCCCAGTGTGCTGAAAGTGTCAAAACATGTTTTTCAGCAGAAATAAACATGTTTCTGCAAGTTTGGTCAACCCCATGTAAGTTATGGGTCAGTAACAGCTCACTTTTCAAAACGTGTTTTTCAGCCCGAAATAAACGCGTTCTTCCAGACAGCTGTATCCCTATGTAACTGCAAGGCTCAGAAGAGCCCACACACTCAGGTCTTAACCCCAGTGTGCTGAAAGTGTCAAAACGTGTTTTTCAGCAGAAATAAACATGTTTCTGCAAGTTTGGTCAACCCCATGTAACTTATGGGGCAGTAACAGCTCACTTTTCAAAACGTATTTTTCAGTCCGAAATAAACACGTTTTTTCAGACAGCTGTATCCCTATGTAACTGCAAGGCTCAGAAGAGCCCACACACTCAGGTGTTAACCCCAGTGTGCTGAAAGTGTCAAAACATGTTTTTCAGCAGAAATAAACATGTTTCTGCAAGTTTGGTCAACCCCATGTAAGTTATGGGTCAGTAACAGCTCACTTTTCAAAACGTGTTTTTCAGCCCGAAATAAACGCTTTTTTTCAGACAGCTGTATCCCTATGTAACTGCAAAGCTCAGAAGAGCCCACACACTCAGGTCTTAACCCCAGTGTGCTGAAAGTGTCAAAACATGTTTTTCAGCAGAAATAAACATGTTTCTGCAAGTTTGGTCAACCCCATGTAAGTTATGGGTCAGTAACAGCTCACTTTTCAAAACGTGTTTTTCAGCCCGAAATAAACGCTTTTTTTCAGACAGCTGTATCCCTATGTAACTGCAAAGCTCAGAAGAGCCCACACACTCAGGTCTTAACCCCAGTGTGCTGAAAGTGTCAAAACATGTTTTTCAGCAGAAATAAACATGTTTCTGCAAGTTTGGTCAACCCCATGTAAGTTATGGGTCAGTAACAGCTCACTTTTCAAAACGTGTTTTTCAGCCCGAAATAAACGCTTTTTTTCAGACAGCTGTATCCCTATGTAACTGCAAAGCTCAGAAGAGCCCACACACTCAGGTCTTAACCCCAGTGTGCTGAAAGTGTCAAAACATGTTTTTCAGCAGAAATAAACATGTTTCTGCAAGTTTGGTCAACCCCATGTAAGTTATGGGTCAGTAACAGCTCACTTTTCAAAACGTGTTTTTCAGCCCGAAATAAACGCTTTTTTTCAGACAGCTGTATCCCTATGTAACTGCAAAGCTCAGAAGAGCCCACACACTCAGGTCTTAACCCCAGTGTGCTGAAAGTGTCAAAACATGTTTTTCAGCAGAAATAAACATGTTTCTGCAAGTTTGGTCAACCCCATGTAAGTTATGTGTCAGTAACAGCTCACTTTTCAAAACGTGTTTTTCAGCCCGAAATAAACACGTTTTTTCAGACAGCTGTATCCCTATGTAACTGCAAGGCTCAGAAGAGCCCACACACTCAGGTCTTAACCCCAGTGTGCTGAAAGTGTCAAAACATGTTTTTCAGCAGAAATAAACATGTTTCTGCAAGTTAGGTCAACCCCATGTAAGTTATGGGTCAGTAACAGCTCACTTTTCAAAACGTGTTTTTCAGCCCGAAATAAACACGTTTTTTCAGACAGCTGTATCCCTATGTAACTGCAAAGCTCAGAAGAGCCCACACACTCAGGTCTTAACCCCAGTGTGCTGAAAGTGTCAAAACGTGTTTTTCAGCAGAAATAAACATGTTTCTGCAAGTTTGGTCAACCCCATGTAAGTTATGGGTCAGTAACAGCTCACTTTTCAAAACGTGTTTTTCAGCCCGAAATAAACGCTTTTTTTCAGACAGCTGTATCCCTATGTAACTGCAAGGCTCAGAAGAGCCCACACACTCAGGTCTTAACCCCAGTGTGCTGAAAGTGTCAAAACATGTTTTTCAGCAGAAATAAACATGTTTCTGCAAGTTTGGTCAACCCCATGTAACTTATGGGGCAGTAACAGCTCACCTTTCAAAACGTGTTTTTCAGCCCGAAATAAACACGTTTTATCAGACAGCTGTATCCCTATGTAACTGCAAGGCTCAGAAGAGCCCACACACTCAGGTCTTAACCCCAGTGTGCTGAAAGTGTCAAAACGTGTTTTTCAGCAGAAATAAACATGTTTCTGCAAGTTTGGTCAACCCCATGTAAGTTATGGGTCAGTAACAGCTCACTTTTCAAAACGTGTTTTTCAGCCCGAAATAAACGCTTTTTTTCAGACAGCTGTATCCCTATGTAACTGCAAGGCTCAGAAGAGCCCACACACTCAGGTCTTAACCCCAGTGTGCTGAAAGTGTCAAAACATGTTTTTCAGCAGAAATAAACATGTTTCTGCAAGTTTGGTCAACCCCATGTAACTTATGGGGCAGTAACAGCTCACCTTTCAAAACGTGTTTTTCAGCCCGAAATAAACACGTTTTATCAGACAGCTGTATCCCTATGTAACTGCAAGGCTCAGAAGAGCCCACACACTCAGGTCTTAACCCCAGTGTGCTGAAAGTGTCAAAACATGTTTTTCAGCAGAAATAAACATGTTTCTGCAAGTTTGGTCAACCCCATGTAAGTTATGGGTCAGTAACAGCTCACTTTTCAAAACGTGTTTTTCAGCCCGAAATAAACGCTTTTTTTCAGACAGCTGTATCCCTATGTAACTGCAAAGCTCAGAAGAGCCCACACACTCAGGTCTTAACCCCAGTGTGCTGAAAGTGTCAAAACATGTTTTTCAGCAGAAATAAACATGTTTCTGCAAGTTTGGTCAACCCCATGTAAGTTATGGGTCAGTAACAGCTCACTTTTCAAAACGTGTTTTTCAGCCCGAAATAAACGCGTTTTTTCAAACAGCTATATCCCTATGTAACTGCAAGGCTCAGAAGAGCCCACACACTCAGGTCTTAACCCCAGTGTGCTGAAAGTGTCAAAACATGTTTTTCAGCAGAAATAAACATGTTTCTGCAAGTTTGGTCAACCCCATGTAAGTTATGGGTCAGTAACAGCTCACTTTTCAAAACGTGTTTTTCAGCCCGAAATAAACGCTTTTTTTCAGACAGCTGTATCCCTATGTAACTGCAAGGCTCAGAAGAGCCCACACACTCAGGTCTTAACCCCAGTGTGCTGAAAGTGTCAAAACATGTTTTTCAGCAGAAATAAACATGTTTCTGCAAGTTTGGTCAACCCCATGTAACTTATGGGGCAGTAACAGCTCACTTTTCAAAACGTGTTTTTCAGCCCGAAATAAACGCTTTTTTTCAGACAGCTGTATCCCTATGTAACTGCAAAGCTCAGAAGAGCCCACACACTCAGGTCTTAACCCCAGTGTGCTGAAAGTGTCAAAACATGTTTTTCAGCAGAAATAAACATGTTTCTGCAAGTTTGGTCAACCCCATGTAAGTTATGGGTCAGTAACAGCTCACTTTTCAAAACGTGTTTTTCAGCCCGAAATAAACGCTTTTTTTCAGACAGCTGTATCCCTATGTAACTGCAAAGCTCAGAAGAGCCCACACACTCAGGTCTTAACCCCAGTGTGCTGAAAGTGTCAAAACATGTTTTTCAGCAGAAATAAACATGTTTCTGCAAGTTTGGTCAACCCCATGTAACTTTTGGGGCAGTAACAGCTCACTTTTCAAAACGTGTTTTTCAGCCCGAAATAAACGCTTTTTTTCAGACAGCTGTATCCCTATGTAACTGCAAAGCTCAGAAGAGCCCACACACTCAGGTCTTAACCCCAGTGTGCTGAAAGTGTCAAAACATGTTTTTCAGCAGAAATAAACATGTTTCTGCAAGTTTGGTCAACCCCATGTAAGTTATGGGTCAGTAACAGCTCACTTTTCAAAACGTGTTTTTCAGCCCGAAATAAACACGTTTTTTCAGACAGCTGTATCCCTATGTAACTGCAAAGCTCAGAAGAGCCCACACACTCAGGTCTTAACCCCAGTGTGCTGAAAGTGTCAAAACATGTTTTTCAGCAGAAATAAACATGTTTCTGCAAGTTTGGTCAACCCCATGTAAGTTATGGGTCAGTAACAGCTCACTTTTCAAAACGTGTTTTTCAGCCCGAAATAAACGCGTTTTTCCAGACAGCTGTATCCCTATGTAACTGCAAGGCTCAGAAGAGCCCACACACTCAGGTCTTAACCCCAGTGTGCTGAAAGTGTCAAAACGTGTTTTTCAGCAGAAATAAACATGTTTCTGCAAGTTTGGTCAACCCCATGTAACTTATGGGGCAGTAACAGCTCACTTTTCAAAACGTATTTTTCAGTCCGAAATAAACACGTTTTTTCAGACAGCTGTATCCCTATGTAACTGCAAGGCTCAGAAGAGCCCACACACTCAGGTCTTAACCCCAGTGTGCTGAAAGTGTCAAAACATGTTTTTCAGCAGAAATAAACATGTTTCTGCAAGTTTGGTCAACCCATGTAAGTTATGGGTCAGTAACAGCTCACTTTTCAAAACGTGTTTTTCAGCCCGAAATAAACGCTTTTTTTCAGACAGCTGTATCCCTATGTAACTGCAAAGCTCAGAAGAGCCCACACACTCAGGTCTTAACCCCAGTGTGCTGAAAGTGTCAAAACATGTTTTTCAGCAGAAATAAACATGTTTCTGCAAGTTTGGTCAACCCCATGTAAGTTATGGGTCAGTAACAGCTCACTTTTCAAAACGTGTTTTTCAGCCCGAAATAAACGCTTTTTTTCAGACAGCTGTATCCCTATGTAACTGCAAAGCTCAGAAGAGCCCACACACTCAGGTCTTAACCCCAGTGTGCTGAAAGTGTCAAAACATGTTTTTCAGCAGAAATAAACATGTTTCTGCAAGTTTGGTCAACCCCATGTAAGTTATGGGTCAGTAACAGCTCACTTTTCAAAACGTGTTTTTCAGCCCGAAATAAACGCTTTTTTTCAGACAGCTGTATCCCTATGTAACTGCAAAGCTCAGAAGAGCCCACACACTCAGGTCTTAACCCCAGTGTGCTGAAAGTGTCAAAACATGTTTTTCAGCAGAAATAAACATGTTTCTGCAAGTTTGGTCAACCCCATGTAAGTTATGGGTCAGTAACAGCTCACTTTTCAAAACGTGTTTTTCAGCCCGAAATAAACGCTTTTTTTCAGACAGCTGTATCCCTATGTAACTGCAAAGCTCAGAAGAGCCCACACACTCAGGTCTTAACCCCAGTGTGCTGAAAGTGTCAAAACATGTTTTTCAGCAGAAATAAACATGTTTCTGCAAGTTTGGTCAACCCCATGTAAGTTATGTGTCAGTAACAGCTCACTTTTCAAAACGTGTTTTTCAGCCCGAAATAAACACGTTTTTTCAGACAGCTGTATCCCTATGTAACTGCAAAGCTCAGAAGAGCCCACACACTCAGGTCTTAACCCCAGTGTGCTGAAAGTGTCAAAACATGTTTTTCAGCAGAAATAAACATGTTTCTGCAAGTTAGGTCAACCCCATGTAAGTTATGGGTCAGTAACAGCTCACTTTTCAAAACGTGTTTTCAGCCCGAAATAAACACGTTTTTTCAGACAGCTGTATCCCTATGTAACTGCAAAGCTCAGAAGAGCCCACACACTCAGGTCTTAACCCCAGTGTGCTGAAAGTGTCAAAACGTGTTTTTCAGCAGAAATAAACATGTTTCTGCAAGTTTGGTCAACCCCATGTAAGTTATGGGTCAGTAACAGCTCACTTTTCAAAACGTGTTTTTCAGCCCGAAATAAACGCTTTTTTCAGACAGCTGTATCCCTATGTAACTGCAAGGCTCAGAAGAGCCCACACACTCAGGTCTTAACCCCAGTGTGCTGAAAGTGTCAAAACATGTTTTTCAGCAGAAATAAACATGTTTCTGCAAGTTTGGTCAACCCCATGTAACTTATGGGGCAGTAACAGCTCACCTTTCAAAACGTGTTTTTCAGCCCGAAATAAACACGTTTTTATCAGACAGCTGTATCCCTATGTAACTGCAAGGCTCAGAAGAGCCCACACACTCAGGTCTTAACCCCAGTGTGCTGAAAGTGTCAAAACGTGTTTTTCAGCAGAAATAAACATGTTTCTGCAAGTTTGGTCAACCCCATGTAAGTTATGGGTCAGTAACAGCTCACTTTTCAAAACGTGTTTTTCAGCCCGAAATAAACGCTTTTTTTCAGACAGCTGTATCCCTATGTAACTGCAAGGCTCAGAAGAGCCCACACACTCAGGTCTTAACCCCAGTGTGCTGAAAGTGTCAAAACATGTTTTTCAGCAGAAATAAACATGTTTCTGCAAGTTTGGTCAACCCCATGTAACTTATGGGGCAGTAACAGCTCACCTTTCAAAACGTGTTTTTCAGCCCGAAATAAACACGTTTTATCAGACAGCTGTATCCCTATGTAACTGCAAGGCTCAGAAGAGCCCACACACTCAGGTCTTAACCCCAGTGTGCTGAAAGTGTCAAAACATGTTTTTCAGCAGAAATAAACATGTTTCTGCAAGTTTGGTCAACCCCATGTAAGTTATGGGTCAGTAACAGCTCACTTTTCAAAACGTGTTTTTCAGCCCGAAATAAACGCTTTTTTTCAGACAGCTGTATCCCTATGTAACTGCAAAGCTCAGAAGAGCCCACACACTCAGGTCTTAACCCCAGTGTGCTGAAAGTGTCAAAACATGTTTTTCAGCAGAAATAAACATGTTTCTGCAAGTTTGGTCAACCCCATGTAAGTTATGGGTCAGTAACAGCTCACTTTTCAAAACGTGTTTTTTCAGCCCGAAATAAACGCTTTTTTTCAGACAGCTGTATCCCTATGTAACTGCAAAGCTCAGAAGAGCCCACACACTCAGGTCTTAACCCCAGTGTGCTGAAAGTGTCAAAACATGTTTTTCAGCAGAAATAAACATGTTTCTGCAAGTTTGGTCAACCCCATGTAAGTTATGGGTCAGTAACAGCTCACTTTTCAAAACGTGTTTTTCAGCCCGAAATAAACACGTTTTTTCAGACAGCTGTATCCCTATGTAACTGCAAAGCTCAGAAGAGCCCACACACTCAGGTCTTAACCCCAGTGTGCTGAAAGTGTCAAAACATGTTTTTCAGCAGAAATAAACATGTTTCTGCAAGTTTGGTCAACCCCATGTAACTTATGGGGCAGTAACAGCTCACTTTTCAAAACGTGTTTTTCAGCCCGAAATAAACACGTTTTTCAGACAGCTGTATCCCTATGTAACTGAAAGCTCAGAAGAGCCCACACACTCAGGTCTTAACCCCAGTGTGCTGAAAGTGTCAAAACATGTTTTTCAGCAGAAAATAAACATGTTTCTGCAAGTTTGGTCAACCCCATGTAAGTTATGGGTCAGTAACAGCTCACTTTTCAAAACGTGTTTTTCAGCCCGAAATAAACGCGTTTTTTCAAACAGCTATATCCCTATGTAACTGCAAGGCTCAGAAGAGCCCACACACTCAGGTCTTAACCCCAGTGTGCTGAAAGTGTCAAAACATGTTTTTCAGCAGAAATAAACATGTTTCTGCAAGTTTGGTCAACCCCATGTAAGTTATGGGTCAGTAACAGCTCACTTTTCAAAACGTGTTTTTCAGCCCGAAATAAACGCTTTTTTTCAGACAGCTGTATCCCTATGTAACTGCAAGGCTCAGAAGAGCCCACACACTCAGGTCTTAACCCCAGTGTGCTGAAAGTGTCAAAACATGTTTTTCAGCAGAAATAAACATGTTTCTGCAAGTTTGGTCCATGTTTCTGCAAGTTTGGTCAACCCCATGTAACTTATGGGGCAGTAACAGCTCACTTTTCAAAACGTGTTTTTCAGCCCGAAATAAACGCTTTTTTTCAGACAGCTGTATCCCTATGTAACTGCAAAGCTCAGAAGAGCCCACACACTCAGGTCTTAACCCCAGTGTGCTGAAAGTGTCAAAACATGTTTTTCAGCAGAAATAAACATGTTTCTGCAAGTTTGGTCAACCCCATGTAAGTTATGGGTCAGTAACAGCTCACTTTTCAAAACGTGTTTTTCAGCCCGAAATAAACGCTTTTTTTCAGACAGCTGTATCCCTATGTAACTGCAAGGCTCAGAAGAGCCCACACACTCAGGTCTTAACCCCAGTGTGCTGAAAGTGTCAAAACATGTTTTTCAGCAGAAATAAACATGTTTCTGCAAGTTTGGTCAACCCCATGTAACTTATGGGGCAGTAACAGCTCACTTTTCAAAACGTGTTTTTCAGCCCGAAATAAACACGTTTTATCAGACAGCTGTATCCCTATGTAACTGCAAGGCTCAGAAGAGCCCACACACTCAGGTCTTAACCCCAGTGTGCTGAAAGTGTCAAAACATGTTTTTCAGCAGAAATAAACATGTTTCTGCAAGTTTGGTCAACCCCATGTAAGTTATGGGTCAGTAACAGCTCACTTTTCAAAACGTGTTTTTCAGCCCGAAATAAACAGCGTTTTTCAGACAGCTGTATCCCTATGTAACTGCAAAGCTCAGAAGAGCCCACACACTCAGGTCTTAACCCCAGTGTGCTGAAAGTGTCAAAACATGTTTTTCAGCAGAAATAAACATGTTTCTGCAAGTTTGGTCAACCCCATGTAAGTTATGGGTCAGTAACAGCTCACTTTTCAAAACGTGTTTTTCAGCCCGAAATAAACGCTTTTTTCAGACAGCTGTATCCCTATGTAACTGCAAAGCTCAGAAGAGCCCACACACTCAGGTCTTAACCCCAGTGTGCTGAAAGTGTCAAAACATGTTTTTCAGCAGAAATAAACATGTTTCTGCAAGTTTGGTCAACCCCATGTAAGTTATGGGTCAGTAACAGCTCACTTTTCAAAACGTGTTTTTCAGCCCGAAATAAACGCTTTTTTTCAGACAGCTGTATCCCTATGTAACTGCAAAGCTCAGAAGAGCCCACACACTCAGTCTTAACCCCAGTGTGCTGAAAGTGTCAAAACATGTTTTTCAGCAGAAATAAACATGTTTCTGCAAGTTTGGTCAACCCCATGTAAGTTATGGGTCAGTAACAGCTCACTTTTCAAAACGTGTTTTTCAGCCCGAAATAAACGCTTTTTTTCAGACAGCTGTATCCCTATGTAACTGCAAAGCTCAGAAGAGCCCACACACTCAGGTCTTAACCCCAGTGTGCTGAAAGTGTCAAAACATGTTTTTCAGCAGAAATAAACATGTTTCTGCAAGTTTGGTCAACCCCATGTAAGTTATGGGTCAGTAACAGCTCACTTTTCAAAACGTGTTTTTCAGCCCGAAATAAATGCGTTTTTTCAGACAGCTGTATCCCTCTGTAACTGCAAGGCTCAGAAGAGCCCACACACTCAGGTGTTAACCCCAGTGTGCTGAAGTGTCAATACATGTTTTTCAGCAGAAATAAATATGTTTCTGGAAGTTTGGTCAACCCCATGTAACTTATGGGGCAGTAACAGCTCACTTTTCAAAACGTGTTTTTCAGCCCGAAATAACACGTTTTTTCAGACAGCTGTATCCCTATGTAACTGCAAGGCTCAGAAGAGCCCACACACTCAGGTCTTAACCCCAGTGTGCTGAAAGTGTCAATACATGTTTTTCAGCAGAAATAAATATGTTTCTGGAAGTTTGGTCAACCCCATGTAACTTATGGGGCAGTAACAGCTCACTTTTCAAAACGTGTTTTCAGCCCGAAATAAACGCTTTTTTCAGACAGCTGTATCCCTATGTAACTGCAAAGCTCAGAAGAGCCCACACACTCAGGTCTTAACCCCAGTGTGCTGAAAGTGTCAAAACATGTTTTTCAGCAGAAATAAACATGTTTCTGCAAGTTTGGTCAACCCCATGTAAGTTATGGGTCAGTAACAGCTCACTTTTCAAAACGTGTTTTTCAGCCCGAAATAAACACGTTTTTTCAGACAGCTGTATCCCTATGTAACTGCAAGGCTCAGAAGAGCCCACACACTCAGGTCTTAACCCCAGTGTGCTGAAAGTGTCAATACATGTTTTTCAGCAGAAATAAATATGTTTCTGGAAGTTTGGTCAACCCCATGTAACTTATGGGGCAGTAACAGCTCACTTTTCAAAACGTGTTTTTCAGCCCGAAATAAACGCTTTTTTTCAGACAGCTGTATCCCTATGTAACTGCAAAGCTCAGAAGAGCCCACACACTCAGGTCTTAACCCAGTGTGCTGAAAGTGTCAAAACATGTTTTTCAGCAGAAATAAACATGTTTCTGCAAGTTTGGTCAACCCCATGTAAGTTATGGGTCAGTAACAGCTCACTTTTCAAAACGTGTTTTTCAGCCCGAAATAAACGCTTTTTTTCAGACAGCTGTATCCCTATGTAACTGCAAAGCTCAGAAGAGCCCACACACTCAGGTCTTAACCCAGTGTGCTGAAAGTGTCAAAACATGTTTTTCAGCAGAAATAAACATGTTTCTGCAAGTTTGGTCAACCCCATGTAACTTTTGGGGCAGTAACAGCTCACTTTTCAAAACGTGTTTTTCAGCCCGAAATAAACGCTTTTTTTCAGACAGCTGTATCCCTATGTAACTGCAAAGCTCAGAAGAGCCCACACACTCAGGTCTTAACCCCAGTGTGCTGAAAGTGTCAAACATGTTTTTCAGCAGAAATAAACATGTTCTGCAAGTTTGGTCAACCCCATGTAAGTTATGGGTCAGTAACAGCTCACTTTTCAAAACGTGTTTTTCAGCCCGAAATAAACACGTTTTTTCAGACAGCTGTATCCCTATGTAACTGCAAAGCTCAGAAGAGCCCACACACTCAGGTCTTAACCCCAGTGTGCTGAAAGTGTCAAAACATGTTTTTCAGCAGAAATAAACATGTTTCTGCAAGTTTGGTCAACCCCATGTAAGTTATGGGTCAGTAACAGCTCACTTTTCAAACGTGTTTTCAGCCCGAAATAAACGCGTTTTTCAGACAGGCTGTATCCCTATGTAACTGCAAGGCTCAGAAGAGCCCACACACTCAGGTCTTAACCCCAGTGTGCTGAAAGTGTCAAAACGTGTTTTTCAGCAGAAATAAACATGTTTCTGCAAGTTTGGTCAACCCCATGTAAGTTATGGGTCAGTAACAGCTCACTTTTCAAAACGTGTTTTTCAGCCCGAAATAAACGCGTTTTTCCAGACAGCTGTATCCCTATGTAACTGCAAGGCTCAGAAGAGCCCACACACTCAGGTCTTAACCCAGTGTGCTGAAAGTGTCAAAACGTGTTTTTCAGCAGAAATAAACATGTTTCTGCAAGTTTGGTCAACCCCATGTAACTTATGGGGCAGTAACAGCTCACTTTTCAAAACGTATTTTTCAGTCCGAAATAACACGTTTTTTCAGACAGCTGTATCCCTATGTAACTGCAAGGCTCAGAAGAGCCCACACACTCAGGTGTTAACCCCAGTGTGCTGAAAGTGTCAAAACATGTTTTTCAGCAGAAATAAACATGTTTCTGCAAGTTTGGTCAACCCCATGTAAGTTATGGGTCAGTAACAGCTCACTTTTCAAAACGTGTTTTTCAGCCGAAATAAACGCTTTTTTTCAGACAGCTGTATCCCTATGTAACTGCAAAGCTCAGAAGAGCCCACACACTCAGGTCTTAACCCCAGTGTGCTGAAAGTGTCAAAACATGTTTTTCAGCAGAAATAAACATGTTTCTGCAAGTTTGGTCAACCCCATGTAAGTTATGGGTCAGTAACAGCTCACTTTTCAAAACGTGTTTTTCAGCCCGAAATAAACGCTTTTTTTCAGACAGCTGTATCCCTATGTAACTGCAAAGCTCAGAAGAGCCCACACACTCAGGTCTTAACCCCAGTGTGCTGAAAGTGTCAAAACATGTTTTTCAGCAGAAATAAACATGTTTCTGCAAGTTTGGTCAACCCCATGTAAGTTATGGGTCAGTAACAGCTCACTTTTCAAAACGTGTTTTTCAGCCCGAAATAAACGCTTTTTTTCAGACAGCTGTATCCCTATGTAACTGCAAGCTCAGAAGAGCCCACACACTCAGGTCTTAACCCCAGTGTGCTGAAAGTGTCAAAACATGTTTTTCAGCAGAAATAAACATGTTTCTGCAAGTTTGGTCAACCCCATGTAAGTTATGGGTCAGTAACAGCTCACTTTTCAAAACGTGTTTTTCAGCCCGAAATAAACGCTTTTTTTCAGACAGCTGTATCCCTATGTAACTGCAAAGCTCAGAAGAGCCCACACACTCAGGTCTTAACCCCAGTGTGCTGAAAGTGTCAAAACATGTTTTTCAGCAGAAATAAACATGTTTCTGCAAGTTTGGTCAACCCCATGTAAGTTATGTGTCAGTAACAGCTCACTTTTCAAAACGTGTTTTTCAGCCCGAAATAAACACGTTTTTTCAGACAGCTGTATCCCTATGTAACTGCAAGGCTCAGAAGAGCCCACACACTCAGGTCTTAACCCCAGTGTGCTGAAAGTGTCAAAACATGTTTTTCAGCAGAAATAAACATGTTTCTGCAAGTTAGGTCAACCCCATGTAAGTTATGGGTCAGTAACAGCTCACTTTTCAAAACGTGTTTTTCAGCCCGAAATAAACACGTTTTTTCAGACAGCTGTATCCCTATGTAACTGCAAAGCTCAGAAGAGCCCACACACTCAGGTCTTAACCCCAGTGTGCTGAAAGTGTCAAAACGTGTTTTTCAGCAGAAATAAACATGTTTCTGCAAGTTTGGTCAACCCCATGTAAGTTATGGGTCAGTAACAGCTCACTTTTCAAAACGTGTTTTTCAGCCCGAAATAAACGCTTTTTTTCAGACAGCTGTATCCCTATGTAACTGCAAGGCTCAGAAGAGCCCACACACTCAGGTCTTAACCCCAGTGTGCTGAAAGTGTCAAAACATGTTTTTCAGCAGAAATAAACATGTTTCTGCAAGTTTGGTCAACCCCATGTAACTTATGGGGCAGTAACAGCTCACCTTTCAAAACGTGTTTTTCAGCCCGAAATAAACACGTTTTATCAGGACAGCTGTATCCCTATGTAACTGCAAGGCTCAGAAGAGCCCACACACTCAGGTCTTAACCCCAGTGTGCTGAAAGTGTCAAAACATGTTTTTCAGCAGAAATAAACATGTTTCTGCAAGTTTGGTCAACCCCATGTAAGTTATGGGTCAGTAACAGCTCACTTTTCAAAACGTGTTTTTCAGCCCGAAATAAACGCTTTTTTTCAGACAGCTGTATCCCTATGTAACTGCAAAGCTCAGAAGAGCCCACACACTCAGGTCTTAACCCCAGTGTGCTGAAAGTGTCAAAACATGTTTTTCAGCAGAAATAAACATGTTTCTGCAAGTTTGGTCAACCCCATGTAAGTTATGGGTCAGTAACAGCTCACTTTTCAAAACGTGTTTTTCAGCCCGAAATAAACGCTTTTTTCAGACAGCTGTATCCCTATGTAACTGCAAAGCTCAGAAGAGCCCACACACTCAGGTCTTAACCCCAGTGTGCTGAAAGTGTCAAAACATGTTTTTCAGCAGAAATAAACATGTTTCTGCAAGTTTGGTCAACCCCATGTAAGTTATGGGTCAGTAACAGCTCACTTTTCAAAACGTGTTTTTCAGCCCGAAATAAACACGTTTTTTCAGACAGCTGTATCCCTATGTAACTGCAAAGCTCAGAAGAGCCCACACACTCAGGTCTTAACCCCAGTGTGCTGAAAGTGTCAAAACATGTTTTTCAGCAGAAATAAACATGTTTCTGCAAGTTTGGTCAACCCCATGTAACTTTTGGGGCAGTAACAGCTCACTTTTCAAAACGTGTTTTTCAGCCCGAAATAAACACGTTTTTTCAGACAGCTGTATCCCTATGTAACTGCAAAGCTCAGAAGAGCCCACACACTCAGGTCTTAACCCCAGTGTGCTGAAAGTGTCAAACATGTTTTTCAGCAGAAATAAACATGTTTCTGCAAGTTTGGTCAACCCCATGTAAGTTATGGGTCAGTAACAGCTCACTTTTCAAACGTGTTTTTCAGCCCGAAATAAACGCGTTTTTCAAACAGCTATATCCCTATGTAACTGCAAGGCTCAGAAGAGCCCAAACACTCAGGTCTTAACCCCAGTGTGCTGAAAGTGTCAAAACATGTTTTTCAGCAGAAATAAACATGTTTCTGCAAGTTTGGTCAACCCCATGTAAGTTATGGGTCAGTAACAGCTCACTTTTCAAAACGTGTTTTTCAGCCCGAAATAAACGCTTTTTTTCAGACAGCTGTATCCCTATGTAACTGCAAGGCTCAGAAGAGCCCACACACTCAGGTCTTAACCCCAATGTGCTGAAAGTGTCAAAACATGTTTTTCAGCAGAAATAAACATGTTTCTGCAAGTTTGGTCAACCCCATGTAACTTATGGGGCAGTAACAGCTCACTTTTCAAAACGTGTTTTTCAGCCCGAAATAAACGCTTTTTTTCAGACAGCTGTATCCCTATGTAACTGCAAAGCTCAGAAGAGCCCACACACTCAGGTCTTAACCCCAGTGTGCTGAAAGTGTCAAAACATGTTTTTCAGCAGAAATAAACATGTTTCTGCAAGTTTGGTCAACCCCATGTAAGTTATGGGTCAGTAACAGCTCACTTTTCAAAACGTGTTTTTCAGCCCGAAATAAACGCTTTTTTTCAGACAGCTGTATCCCTATGTAACTGCAAAGCTCAGAAGAGCCCACACACTCAGGTCTTAACCCCAGTGTGCTGAAAGTGTCAAAACATGTTTTTCAGCAGAAATAAACATGTTTCTGCAAGTTTGGTCAACCCCATGTAAGTTATGGGTCAGTAACAGCTCACTTTTCAAAACGTGTTTTTCAGCCCGAAATAAACGCTTTTTTCAGACAGCTGTATCCTATGTAACTGCAAAGCTCAGAAGAGCCCACACACTCAGGTCTTAACCCCAGTGTGCTGAAAGTGTCAAAACATGTTTTTCAGCAGAAATAAACATGTTTCTGCAAGTTTGGTCAACCCCATGTAAGTTATGGGTCAGTAACAGCTCACTTTTCAAAACGTGTTTTTCAGCCCGAAATAAACGCTTTTTTCAGACAGCTGTATCCCTATGTAACTGCAAAGCTCAGAAGAGCCCACACACTCAGGTCTTAACCCAGTGTGCTGAAAGTGTCAAAACATGTTTTTCAGCAGAAATAAACATGTTTCTGCAAGTTTGGTCAACCCCATCTAAGTTATGTGTCAGTAACAGCTCACTTTTCAAAACGTGTTTTTCAGCCCGAAATAAACACGTTTTTTCAGACAGCTGTATCCCTATGTAACTGCAAGGCTCAGAAGAGCCCACACACTCAGGTCTTAACCCCAGTGTGCTGAAAGTGTCAAAACATGTTTTTCAGCAGAAATAAACATGTTTCTGCAAGTTAGGTCAACCCCATGTAAGTTATGGGTCAGTAACAGCTCACTTTTCAAAACGTGTTTTTCAGCCCGAAATAAACACGTTTTTTCAGACAGCTGTATCCCTATGTAACTGCAAAGCTCAGAAGAGCCCACACACTCAGGTCTTAACCCCAGTGTGCTGAAAGTGTCAAAACGTGTTTTTCAGCAGAAATAAACATGTTTCTGCAAGTTTGGTCAACCCCATGTAAGTTATGGGTCAGTAACAGCTCACTTTTCAAAACGTGTTTTTCAGCCCGAAATAAACGCTTTTTTTCAGACAGCTGTATCCCTATGTAACTGCAAGGCTCAGAAGAGCCCACACACTCAGGTCTTAACCCCAGTGTGCTGAAAGTGTCAAAACATGTTTTTCAGCAGAAATAAACATGTTTCTGCAAGTTTGGTCAACCCCATGTAACTTATGGGGCAGTAACAGCTCACCTTTCAAAACGTGTTTTTCAGCCCGAAATAAACACGTTTTATCAGACAGCTGTATCCCTATGTAACTGCAAGGCTCAGAAGAGCCCACACACTCAGGTCTTAACCCCAGTGTGCTGAAAGTGTCAAAACATGTTTTTCAGCAGAAATAAACATGTTTCTGCAAGTTTGGTCAACCCCATGTAAGTTATGGGTCAGTAACAGCTCACTTTTCAAAACGTGTTTTTCAGCCCGAAATAAACGCTTTTTTTCAGACAGCTGTATCCCTATGTAACTGCAAAGCTCAGAAGAGCCCACACACTCAGGTCTTAACCCCAGTGTGCTGAAAGTGTCAAAACATGTTTTTCAGCAGAAATAAACATGTTTCTGCAAGTTTGGTCAACCCCATGTAAGTTATGGGTCAGTAACAGCTCACTTTTCAAAACGTGTTTTTCAGCCCGAAATAAACGCTTTTTTTCAGACAGCTGTATCCCTATGTAACTGCAAAGCTCAGAAGAGCCCACACACTCAGGTCTTAACCCCAGTGTGCTGAAAGTGTCAAAACATGTTTTTCAGCAGAAATAAACATGTTTCTGCAAGTTTGGTCAACCCCATGTAAGTTATGGGTCAGTAACAGCTCACTTTTCAAAACGTGTTTTTCAGCCCGAAATAAACACGTTTTTTCAGACAGCTGTATCCCTATGTAACTGCAAAGCTCAGAAGAGCCCACACACTCAGGTCTTAACCCCAGTGTGCTGAAAGTGTCAAAACATGTTTTTCAGCAGAAATAAACATGTTTCTGCAAGTTTGGTCAACCCCATGTAACTTTTGGGGCAGTAACAGCTCACTTTTCAAAACGTGTTTTTCAGCCCGAAATAAACACGTTTTTTCAGACAGCTGTATCCCTATGTAACTGCAAAGCTCAGAAGAGCCCACACACTCAGGTCTTAACCCCAGTGTGCTGAAAGTGTCAAAACATGTTTTTCAGCAGAAATAAACATGTTTCTGCAAGTTTGGTCAACCCCATGTAAGTTATGGGTCAGTAACAGCTCACTTTCAAAACGTGTTTTTCAGCCCGAAATAAACGCGTTTTTTCAAACAGCTATATCCCTATGTAACTGCAAGGCTCAGAAGAGCCCAAACACTCAGGTCTTAACCCCAGTGTGCTGAAAGTGTCAAAACATGTTTTTCAGCAGAAATAAACATGTTTCTGCAAGTTTGGTCAACCCCATGTAAGTTATGGGTCAGTAACAGCTCACTTTTCAAAACGTGTTTTTCAGCCCGAAATAAACGCTTTTTTTCAGACAGCTGTATCCCTATGTAACTGCAAGGCTCAGAAGAGCCCACACACTCAGGTCTTAACCCCAGTGTGCTGAAAGTGTCAAAACATGTTTTTCAGCAGAAATAAACATGTTTCTGCAAGTTTGGTCAACCCCATGTAACTTATGGGGCAGTAACAGCTCACTTTTCAAAACGTGTTTTTCAGCCCGAAATAAACGCTTTTTTTCAGACAGCTGTATCCCTATGTAACTGCAAAGCTCAGAAGAGCCCACACACTCAGGTCTTAACCCCAGTGTGCTGAAAGTGTCAAAACATGTTTTTCAGCAGAAATAAACATGTTTCTGCAAGTTTGGTCAACCCCATGTAAGTTATGGGTCAGTAACAGCTCACTTTTCAAAACGTGTTTTTCAGCCCGAAATAAACGCTTTTTTCAGACAGCTGTATCCCTATGTAACTGCAAGGCTCAGAAGAGCCCACACACTCAGGTCTTAACCCCAGTGTGCTGAAAGTGTCAAAACATGTTTTTCAGCAGAAATAAACATGTTTCTGCAAGTTTGGTCAACCCCATGTAACTTATGGGGCAGTAACAGCTCACTTTTCAAAACGTGTTTTTCAGCCCGAAATAAACACGTTTTATCAGACAGCTGTATCCCTATGTAACTGCAAGGCTCAGAAGAGCCCACACACTCAGGTCTTAACCCCAGTGTGCTGAAAGTGTCAAAACATGTTTTTCAGCAGAAATAAACATGTTTCTGCAAGTTTGGTCAACCCCATGTAAGTTATGGGTCAGTAACAGCTCACTTTTCAAAACGTGTTTTTCAGCCCGAAATAAACGCTTTTTTTCAGACAGCTGTATCCCTATGTAACTGCAAAGCTCAGAAGAGCCCACACACTCAGGTCTTAACCCCAGTGTGCTGAAAGTGTCAAAACATGTTTTTCAGCAGAAATAAACATGTTTCTGCAAGTTTGGTCAACCCCATGTAAGTTATGGGTCAGTAACAGCTCACTTTTCAAAACGTGTTTTTCAGCCTGAAATAAACGCTTTTTTTCAGACAGCTGTATCCCTATGTAACTGCAAAGCTCAGAAGAGCCCACACACTCAGGTCTTAACCCCAGTGTGCTGAAAGTGTCAAAACATGTTTTTCAGCAGAAATAAACATGTTTCTGCAAGTTTGGTCAACCCCATGTAAGTTATGGGTCAGTAACAGCTCACTTTTCAAAACGTGTTTTTCAGCCCGAAATAAACGCTTTTTTTCAGACAGCTGTATCCCTATGTAACTGCAAAGCTCAGAAGAGCCCACACACTCAGGTCTTAACCCCAGTGTGCTGAAAGTGTCAAAACATGTTTTTCAGCAGAAATAAACATGTTTCTGCAAGTTTGGTCAACCCCATGTAAGTTATGGGTCAGTAACAGCTCACTTTTCAAAACGTGTTTTTCAGCCCGAAATAAACACGTTTTTTCAGACAGCTGTATCCCTATGTAACTGCAAAGCTCAGAAGAGCCCACACACTCAGGTCTTAACCCCAGTGTGTCAAAACATGTTTTTTCAGCAGAAATAAACATGTTTCTGCAAGTTTGGTCAACCCCATGTGTTATGGGTCAGTAACAGCTCACTTTTCAAAACGTGTTTTTCAGCCCGAAATAAACGCGTTTTTTCAGACAGCTGTATCCCTATGTAACTGCAAGGCTCAGAAGAGCCCACACACTCAGGTCTTAACCCCAGTGTGCTGAAAGTGTCAAAACGTGTTTTTCAGCAGAAATAAACATGTTTCTGCAAGTTTGGTCAACCCCATGTAACTTATGGGGCAGTAACAGCTCACTTTTCAAAACGTGTTTTTCAGCCCGAAATAAACACGTTTTTTCAGACAGCTGTATCCCTATGTAACTGCAAGGCTCAGAAGAGCCCACACACTCAGGTGTTAACCCCAGTGTGCTGAAAGTGTCAAAACATGTTTTTCAGCAGAAATAAACATGTTTCTGCAAGTTTGGTCAACCCCATGTAAGTTATGGGTCAGTAACAGCTCACTTTTCAAAACGTCTTTTTCAGCCCGAAATAAACGCTTTTTTTCAGACAGCTGTATCCCTATGTAACTGCAAAGCTCAGAAGAGCCCACACACTCAGGTCTTAACCCCAGTGTGCTGAAAGTGTCAAAACATGTTTTTCAGCAGAAATAAACATGTTTCTGCAAGTTTGGTCAACCCCATGTAAGTTATGGGTCAGTAACAGCTCACTTTTCAAAACGTGTTTTTCAGCCCGAAATAAACACGTTTTTTCAGACAGCTGTATCCCTATGTAACTGCAAAGCTCAGAAGAGCCCACACACTCAGGTCTTAACCCCAGTGTGCTGAAAGTGTCAAAACGTGTTTTTCAGCAGAAATAAACATGTTTCTGCAAGTTTGGTCAACCCCATGTAAGTTATGGGTCAGTAACAGCTCACTTTTCAAAACGTGTTTTTCAGCCCGAAATAAACGCTTTTTTTCAGACAGCTGTATCCCTATGTAACTGCAAGGCTCAGAAGAGCCCACACACTCAGGTCTTAACCCCAGTGTGCTGAAAGTGTCAAAACATGTTTTTCAGCAGAAATAAACATGTTTCTGCAAGTTTGGTCAACCCCATGTAACTTATGGGGCAGTAACAGCTCACTTTTCAAAACGTGTTTTTCAGCCCGAAATAAACACGTTTTATCAGTCAGCTGTATCCCTATGTAACTGCAAGGCTCAGAAGAGCCCACACACTCAGGTCTTAACCCCAGTGTGCTGAAAGTGTCAAAACATGTTTTTCAGCAGAAATAAACATGTTTCTGCAAGTTTGGTCAACCCCATGTAAGTTATGGGTCAGTAACAGCTCACTTTTCAAAACGTGTTTTTCAGCCCGAAATAAACGCTTTTTTTCAGACAGCTGTATCCCTATGTAACTGCAAAGCTCAGAAGAGCCCACACACTCAGGTCTTAACCCCAGTGTGCTGAAAGTGTCAAAACATGTTTTTCAGCAGAAAATAAACATGTTTCTGCAAGTTTGGTCAACCCCATGTAAGTTATGGGTCAGTAACAGCTCACTTTTCAAAACGTGTTTTTCAGCCCGAAATAAAACGCTTTTTTTCAGACAGCTGTATCCCTATGTAACTGCAAAGCTCAGAAGAGCCCACACACTCAGGTCTTAACCCCAGTGTGCTGAAAGTGACAAAACATGTTTTTCAGCAGAAATAAACATGTTTCTGCAAGTTTGGTCAACCCCATGTAAGTTATGGGTCAGTAACAGCTCACTTTTCAAAACGTGTTTTTCAGCCCGAAATAAACGCTTTTTTTCAGACAGCTGTATCCCTATGTAACTGCAAAGCTCAGAAGAGCCCACACACTCAGGTCTTAACCCCAGTGTGCTGAAAGTGTCAAAACATGTTTTTCAGCAGAAATAAACATGTTTCTGCAAGTTTTGTCAACCCCATGTAAGTTATGGGTCAGTAACAGCTCACTTTTCAAAACGTGTTTTTCAGCCCGAAATAAACACGTTTTTTCAGACAGCTGTATCCCTATGTAACTGCAAAGCTCAGAAGAGCCCACACACTCAGGTCTTAACCCCAGTGTGCTGAAAGTGTCAAAACATGTTTTTCAGCAGAAATAAACATGTTTCTGCAAGTTTGGTCAACCCCATGTGTTATGGGTCAGTAACAGCTCACTTTTCAAAACGTGTTTTTCAGCCCGAAATAAACGCGTTTTTTCAGACAGCTGTATCCCTATGTAACTGCAAGGCTCAGAAGAGCCCACACACTCAGGTCTTAACCCCAGTGTGCTGAAAGTGTCAAAACGTGTTTTTCAGCAGAAATAAACATGTTTCTGCAAGTTTGGTCAACCCCATGTAACTTATGGGGCAGTAACAGCTCACTTTTCAAAACGTGTTTTTCAGCCCGAAATAAACACGTTTTTTCAGACAGCTGTATCCCTATGTAACTGCAAGGCTCAGAAGAGCCCACACACTCAGGTGTTAACCCCAGTGTGCTGAAAGTGTCAAAACATGTTTTTCAGCAGAAATAAACATGTTTCTGCAAGTTTGGTCAACCCCATGTAAGTTATGGGTCAGTAACAGCTCACTTTTCAAAACGTCTTTTTCAGCCCGAAATAAACGCTTTTTTTCAGACAGCTGTATCCCTATGTAACTGCAAAGCTCAGAAGAGCCCACACACTCAGGTCTTAACCCCAGTGTGCTGAAAGTGTCAAAACATGTTTTTCAGCAGAAATAAACATGTTTCTGCAAGTTTGGTCAACCCCATGTAAGTTATGGGTCAGTAACAGCTCACTTTTCAAAACGTGTTTTTCAGCCCGAAATAAACGCTTTTTTTCAGACAGCTGTATCCCTATGTAACTGCAAAGCTCAGAAGAGCCCACACACTCAGGTCTTAACCCCAGTGTGCTGAAAGTGTCAAAACATGTTTTTCAGCAGAAATAAACATGTTTCTGCAAGTTTGGTCAACCCCATGTAAGATATGGGTCAGGAACAGCTCACTTTTCAAAACGTGTTTTTCAGCCCGAAATAAACGCTTTTTTTCAGAGAGCTGTATCCCTATGTAACTGCAAAGCTCAGAAGAGCCCACACACTCAGGTCTTAACCCCAGTGTGCTGAAAGTGTCAAAACATGTTTTTCAGCAGAAATAAACATGTTTCTGCAAGTTTGGTCAACCCCATGTAAGTTATGGGTCAGTAACAGCTCACTTTTCAAAACGTGTTTTTCAGCCCGAAATAAATGCGTTTTTTCAGACAGCTGTATCCCTCTGTAACTGCAAGGCTCAGAAGAGCCCACACACTCAGGTGTTAACCCCAGTGTGCTGAAAGTGTCAATACATATTTTTCAGCAGAAATAAATATGTTTCTGCAAGTTTGGTCAACCCCATGTAAGTTATGGGTCAGTAACAGCTCACTTTTCAAAACGTGTTTTTCAGCCCGAAATAAACGCTTTTTTTCAGACAGCTGTATCCCTATGTAACTGCAAGGCTCAGAAGAGCCCACACACTCAGGTCTTAACCCCAGTGTTCTGAAAGTGTCAAAACGTGTTTTTCAGCAGAAATAAACATGTTTCTGCAAGTTTGGTCAACCCCATGTAACTTATGGGGCAGTAACAGCTCACTTTTCAAAACGTGTTTTTCAGCCCGAAATAAACACGTTTTTTCAGACAGCTGTATCCCTATGTAACTGCAAGGCTCAGAAGAGCCCACACACTCAGGTGTTAACCCCAGTGTGCTGAAAGTGTCAAAACATGTTTTTCAGCAGAAATAAACATGTTTCTGCAAGTTTGGTCAACCCCATGTAAGTTATGGGTCAGTAACAGCTCACTTTTCAAAACGTGTTTTTCAGCCCGAAATAAACGCTTTTTTTTCAGACAGCTGTATCCCTATGTAACTGCAAAGCTCAGAAGAGCCCACACACTCAGGTCTTAACCCCAGTGTGCTGAAAGTGTCAAAACATGTTTTTCAGCAGAAATAAACATGTTTCTGCAAGTTTGGTCAACCCCATGTAACTTTTGGGGCAGTAACAGCTCACTTTTCAAAACGTGTTTTTCAGCCCGAAATAAACGCTTTTTTTCAGACAGCTGTATCCCTATGTAACTGCAAAGCTCAGAAGAGCCCACACACTCAGGTCTTAACCCCAGTGTGCTGAAAGTGTCAAAACATGTTTTTCAGCAGAAATAAACATGTTTCTGCAAGTTTGGTCAACCCCATGTAAGTTATGGGTCAGTAACAGCTCACTTTTCAAAACGTGTTTTTCAGCCCGAAATAAACACGTTTTTTCAGACAGCTGTATCCCTATGTAACTGCAAAGCTCAGAAGAGCCCACACACTCAGGTCTTAACCCCAGTGTGCTGAAAGTGTCAAAACGTGTTTTTCAGCAGAAATAAACATGTTTCTGCAAGTTTGGTCAACCCCATGTAAGTTATGGGTCAGTAACAGCTCACTTTTCAAAACGTGTTTTTCAGCCCGAAATAAACGCTTTTTTTCAGACAGCTGTATCCCTATGTAACTGCAAGGCTCAGAAGAGCCCACACACTCAGGTCTTAACCCCAGTGTGCTGAAAGTGTCAAAACATGTTTTTCAGCAGAAATAAACATGTTTCTGCAAGTTTGGTCAACCCCATGTAACTTATGGGGCAGTAACAGCTCACCTTTCAAAACGTGTTTTTCAGCCCGAAATAAACACGTTTTATCAGACAGCTGTATCCCTATGTAACTGCAAGGCTCAGAAGAGCCCACACACTCAGGTCTTAACCCCAGTGTGCTGAAAGTGTCAAAACATGTTTTTCAGCAGAAATAAACATGTTTCTGCAAGTTTGGTCAACCCCATGTAAGTTATGGGTCAGTAACAGCTCACTTTTCAAAACGTGTTTTTCAGCCCGAAATAAACGCTTTTTTTCAGACAGCTGTATCCCTATGTAACTGCAAAGCTCAGAAGAGCCCACACACTCAGGTCTTAACCCCAGTGTGCTGAAAGTGTCAAAACATGTTTTTCAGCAGAAATAAACATGTTTCTGCAAGTTTGGTCAACCCCATGTAAGTTATGGGTCAGTAACAGCTCACTTTTCAAAACGTGTTTTTCAGCCCGAAATAAACGCTTTTTTTCAGACAGCTGTATCCCTATGTAACTGCAAAGCTCAGAAGAGCCCACACACTCAGGTCTTAACCCCAGTGTGCTGAAAGTGTCAAAACATGTTTTTCAGCAGAAATAAACATGTTTCTGCAAGTTTGGTCAACCCCATGTAAGTTATGGGTCAGTAACAGCTCACTTTTCAAAACGTGTTTTTCAGCCCGAAATAAACACGTTTTTTCAGACAGCTGTATCCCTATGTAACTGCAAAGCTCAGAAGAGCCCACACACTCAGGTCTTAACCCCAGTGTGCTGAAAGTGTCAAAACATGTTTTTCAGCAGAAATAAACATGTTTCTGCAAGTTTGGTCAACCCCATGTAACTTTTGGGGCAGTAACAGCTCACTTTTCAAAACGTGTTTTTCAGCCCGAAATAAACACGTTTTTTCAGACAGCTGTATCCCTATGTAACTGCAAAGCTCAGAAGAGCCCACACACTCAGGTCTTAACCCCAGTGTGCTGAAAGTGTCAAAACATGTTTTTCAGCAGAAATAAACATGTTTCTGCAAGTTTGGTCAACCCCATGTAAGTTATGGGTCAGTAACAGCTCACTTTTCAAAACGTGTTTTTCAGCCCGAAATAAACGCGTTTTTTCAAACAGCTATATCCCTATGTAACTGCAAGGCTCAGAAGAGCCCAAACACTCAGGTCTTAACCCCAGTGTGCTGAAAGTGTCAAAACATGTTTTTCAGCAGAAATAAACATGTTTCTGCAAGTTTGGTCAACCCCATGTAAGTTATGGGTCAGTAACAGCTCACTTTTCAAAACGTGTTTTTCAGCCCGAAATAAACGCTTTTTTTCAGACAGCTGTATCCCTATGTAACTGCAAGGCTCAGAAGAGCCCACACACTCAGGTCTTAACCCCAGTGTGCTGAAAGTGTCAAAACATGTTTTTCAGCAGAAATAAACATGTTTCTGCAAGTTTGGTCAACCCCATGTAACTTATGGGGCAGTAACAGCTCACTTTTCAAAACGTGTTTTTCAGCCCGAAATAAACGCTTTTTTTCAGACAGCTGTATCCCTATGTAACTGCAAAGCTCAGAAGAGCCCACACACTCAGGTCTTAACCCCAGTGTGCTGAAAGTGTCAAAACATGTTTTTCAGCAGAAATAAACATGTTTCTGCAAGTTTGGTCAACCCCATGTAAGTTATGGGTCAGTAACAGCTCACTTTTCAAAACGTGTTTTTCAGCCCGAAATAAACGCTTTTTTTCAGACAGCTGTATCCCTATGTAACTGCAAGGCTCAGAAGAGCCCACACACTCAGGTCTTAACCCCAGTGTGCTGAAAGTGTCAAAACATGTTTTTCAGCAGAAATAAACATGTTTCTGCAAGTTTGGTCAACCCCATGTAACTTATGGGGCAGTAACAGCTCACTTTTCAAAACGTGTTTTTCAGCCCGAAATAAACACGTTTTATCAGACAGCTGTATCCCTATGTAACTGCAAGGCTCAGAAGAGCCCACACACTCAGGTCTTAACCCCAGTGTGCTGAAAGTGTCAAAACATGTTTTTCAGCAGAAATAAACATGTTTCTGCAAGTTTGGTCAACCCCATGTAAGTTATGGGTCAGTAACAGCTCACTTTTCAAAACGTGTTTTTCAGCCCGAAATAAACGCTTTTTTTCAGACAGCTGTATCCCTATGTAACTGCAAAGCTCAGAAGAGCCCACACACTCAGGTCTTAACCCCAGTGTGCTGAAAGTGTCAAAACATGTTTTTCAGCAGAAATAAACATGTTTCTGCAAGTTTGGTCAACCCCATGTAAGTTATGGGTCAGTAACAGCTCACTTTTCAAAACGTGTTTTTCAGCCCGAAATAAACGCTTTTTTTCAGACAGCTGTATCCCTATGTAACTGCAAAGCTCAGAAGAGCCCACACACTCAGGTCTTAACCCCAGTGTGCTGAAAGTGTCAAAACATGTTTTTCAGCAGAAATAAACATGTTTCTGCAAGTTTGGTCAACCCCATGTAAGTTATGGGTCAGTAACAGCTCACTTTTCAAAACGTGTTTTTCAGCCCGAAATAAACGCTTTTTTTCAGACAGCTGTATCCCTATGTAACTGCAAAGCTCAGAAGAGCCCACACACTCAGGTCTTAACCCCAGTGTGCTGAAAGTGTCAAAACATGTTTTTCAGCAGAAATAAACATGTTTCTGCAAGTTTGGTCAACCCCATGTAAGTTATGGGTCAGTAACAGCTCACTTTTCAAAACGTGTTTTTCAGCCCGAAATAAACACGTTTTTTCAGACAGCTGTATCCCTATGTAACTGCAAAGCTCAGAAGAGCCCACACACTCAGGTCTTAACCCCAGTGTGCTGAAAGTGTCAAAACATGTTTTTCAGCAGAAATAAACATGTTTCTGCAAGTTTGGTCAACCCCATGTGTTATGGGTCAGTAACAGCTCACTTTTCAAAACGTGTTTTTCAGCCCGAAATAAACGCGTTTTTTCAGACAGCTGTATCCCTATGTAACTGCAAGGCTCAGAAGAGCCCACACACTCAGGTCTTAACCCCAGTGTGCTGAAAGTGTCAAAACGTGTTTTTCAGCAGAAATAAACATGTTTCTGCAAGTTTGGTCAACCCCATGTAACTTATGGGGCAGTAACAGCTCACTTTTCAAAACGTGTTTTTCAGCCCGAAATAAACACGTTTTTTCAGACAGCTGTATCCCTATGTAACTGCAAGGCTCAGAAGAGCCCACACACTCAGGTGTTAACCCCAGTGTGCTGAAAGTGTCAAAACATGTTTTTCAGCAGAAATAAACATGTTTCTGCAAGTTTGGTCAACCCCATGTAAGTTATGGGTCAGTAACAGCTCACTTTTCAAAACGTCTTTTTCAGCCCGAAATAAACGCTTTTTTTCAGACAGCTGTATCCCTATGTAACTGCAAAGCTCAGAAGAGCCCACACACTCAGGTCTTAACCCCAGTGTGCTGAAAGTGTCAAAACATGTTTTTCAGCAGAAATAAACATGTTTCTGCAAGTTTGGTCAACCCCATGTAAGTTATGGGTCAGTAACAGCTCACTTTTCAAAACGTGTTTTTCAGCCCGAAATAAACACGTTTTTTCAGACAGCTGTATCCCTATGTAACTGCAAAGCTCAGAAGAGCCCACACACTCAGGTCTTAACCCCAGTGTGCTGAAAGTGTCAAAACGTGTTTTTCAGCAGAAATAAACATGTTTCTGCAAGTTTGGTCAACCCCATGTAAGTTATGGGTCAGTAACAGCTCACTTTTCAAAACGTGTTTTTCAGCCCGAAATAAACGCTTTTTTTCAGACAGCTGTATCCCTATGTAACTGCAAGGCTCAGAAGAGCCCACACACTCAGGTCTTAACCCCAGTGTGCTGAAAGTGTCAAAACATGTTTTTCAGCAGAAATAAACATGTTTCTGCAAGTTTGGTCAACCCCATGTAACTTATGGGGCAGTAACAGCTCACTTTTCAAAACGTGTTTTTCAGCCCGAAATAAACACGTTTTATCAGTCAGCTGTATCCCTATGTAACTGCAAGGCTCAGAAGAGCCCACACACTCAGGTCTTAACCCCAGTGTGCTGAAAGTGTCAAAACATGTTTTTCAGCAGAAATAAACATGTTTCTGCAAGTTTGGTCAACCCCATGTAAGTTATGGGTCAGTAACAGCTCACTTTTCAAAACGTGTTTTTCAGCCCGAAATAAACGCTTTTTTTCAGACAGCTGTATCCCTATGTAACTGCAAAGCTCAGAAGAGCCCACACACTCAGGTCTTAACCCCAGTGTGCTGAAAGTGTCAAAACATGTTTTTCAGCAGAAATAAACATGTTTCTGCAAGTTTGGTCAACCCCATGTAAGTTATGGGTCAGTAACAGCTCACTTTTCAAAACGTGTTTTTCAGCCCGAAATAAACGCTTTTTTTCAGACAGCTGTATCCCTATGTAACTGCAAAGCTCAGAAGAGCCCACACACTCAGGTCTTAACCCCAGTGTGCTGAAAGTGACAAAACATGTTTTTCAGCAGAAATAAACATGTTTCTGCAAGTTTGGTCAACCCCATGTAAGTTATGGGTCAGTAACAGCTCACTTTTCAAAACGTGTTTTTCAGCCCGAAATAAACGCTTTTTTTCAGACAGCTGTATCCCTATGTAACTGCAAAGCTCAGAAGAGCCCACACACTCAGGTCTTAACCCCAGTGTGCTGAAAGTGTCAAAACATGTTTTTCAGCAGAAATAAACATGTTTCTGCAAGTTTTGTCAACCCCATGTAAGTTATGGGTCAGTAACAGCTCACTTTTCAAAACGTGTTTTTCAGCCCGAAATAAACACGTTTTTTCAGACAGCTGTATCCCTATGTAACTGCAAAGCTCAGAAGAGCCCACACACTCAGGTCTTAACCCCAGTGTGCTGAAAGTGTCAAAACATGTTTTTCAGCAGAAATAAACATGTTTCTGCAAGTTTGGTCAACCCCATGTGTTATGGGTCAGTAACAGCTCACTTTTCAAAACGTGTTTTTCAGCCCGAAATAAACGCGTTTTTTCAGACAGCTGTATCCCTATGTAACTGCAAGGCTCAGAAGAGCCCACACACTCAGGTCTTAACCCCAGTGTGCTGAAAGTGTCAAAACGTGTTTTTCAGCAGAAATAAACATGTTTCTGCAAGTTTGGTCAACCCCATGTAACTTATGGGGCAGTAACAGCTCACTTTTCAAAACGTGTTTTTCAGCCCGAAATAAACACGTTTTTTCAGACAGCTGTATCCCTATGTAACTGCAAGGCTCAGAAGAGCCCACACACTCAGGTGTTAACCCCAGTGTGCTGAAAGTGTCAAAACATGTTTTTCAGCAGAAATAAACATGTTTCTGCAAGTTTGGTCAACCCCATGTAAGTTATGGGTCAGTAACAGCTCACTTTTCAAAACGTCTTTTTCAGCCCGAAATAAACGCTTTTTTTCAGACAGCTGTATCCCTATGTAACTGCAAAGCTCAGAAGAGCCCACACACTCAGGTCTTAACCCCAGTGTGCTGAAAGTGTCAAAACATGTTTTTCAGCAGAAATAAACATGTTTCTGCAAGTTTGGTCAACCCCATGTAAGTTATGGGTCAGTAACAGCTCACTTTTCAAAACGTGTTTTTCAGCCCGAAATAAACGCTTTTTTTCAGACAGCTGTATCCCTATGTAACTGCAAAGCTCAGAAGAGCCCACACACTCAGGTCTTAACCCCAGTGTGCTGAAAGTGTCAAAACATGTTTTTCAGCAGAAATAAACATGTTTCTGCAAGTTTGGTCAACCCCATGTAAGATATGGGTCAGGAACAGCTCACTTTTCAAAACGTGTTTTTCAGCCCGAAATAAACGCTTTTTTTCAGAGAGCTGTATCCCTATGTAACTGCAAAGCTCAGAAGAGCCCACACACTCAGGTCTTAACCCCAGTGTGCTGAAAGTGTCAAAACATGTTTTTCAGCAGAAATAAACATGTTTCTGCAAGTTTGGTCAACCCCATGTAAGTTATGGGTCAGTAACAGCTCACTTTTCAAAACGTGTTTTTCAGCCCGAAATAAATGCGTTTTTTCAGACAGCTGTATCCCTCTGTAACTGCAAGGCTCAGAAGAGCCCACACACTCAGGTGTTAACCCCAGTGTGCTGAAAGTGTCAATACATATTTTTCAGCAGAAATAAATATGTTTCTGCAAGTTTGGTCAACCCCATGTAAGTTATGGGTCAGTAACAGCTCACTTTTCAAAACGTGTTTTTCAGCCCGAAATAAACGCTTTTTTTCAGACAGCTGTATCCCTATGTAACTGCAAGGCTCAGAAGAGCCCACACACTCAGGTCTTAACCCCAGTGTTCTGAAAGTGTCAAAACGTGTTTTTCAGCAGAAATAAACATGTTTCTGCAAGTTTGGTCAACCCCATGTAACTTATGGGGCAGTAACAGCTCACTTTTCAAAACGTGTTTTTCAGCCCGAAATAAACACGTTTTTTCAGACAGCTGTATCCCTATGTAACTGCAAGGCTCAGAAGAGCCCA
Organism: Lepisosteus oculatus; assembly: GCF_040954835.1. Taxonomy (NCBI): domain Eukaryota; kingdom Metazoa; phylum Chordata; class Actinopteri; order Semionotiformes; family Lepisosteidae; genus Lepisosteus; species Lepisosteus oculatus. Next base: position 43,405 of record NW_027167886.1, read on the forward strand.
CACACTCAGGTGTTAACCCCAGTGTGCTGAAAGTGTCAAAACATGTTTTTCAGCAGAAATAAACATGTTTCTGCAAGTTTGGTCAACCCCATGTAAGTTATGGGTCAGTAACAGCTCACTTTTCAAAACGTGTTTTTCAGCCCGAAATAAACGCTTTTTTTCAGACAGCTGTATCCCTATGTAACTGCAAAGCTCAGAAGAGCCCACACACTCAGGTCTTAACCCCAGTGTGCTGAAAGTGTCAAAACATGTTTTTCAGCAGAAATAAACATGTTTCTGCAAGTTTGGTCAACCCCATGTAACTTTTGGGGCAGTAACAGCTCACTTTTCAAAACGTGTTTTTCAGCCCGAAATAAACGCTTTTTTTCAGACAGCTGTATCCCTATGTAACTGCAAAGCTCAGAAGAGCCCACACACTCAGGTCTTAACCCCAGTGTGCTGAAAGTGTCAAAACATGTTTTTCAGCAGAAATAAACATGTTTCTGCAAGTTTGGTCAACCCCATGTAAGTTATGGGTCAGTAACAGCTCACTTTTCAAAACGTGTTTTTCAGCCCGAAATAAACACGTTTTTTCAGACAGCTGTATCCCTATGTAACTGCAAAGCTCAGAAGAGCCCACACACTCAGGTCTTAACCCCAGTGTGCTGAAAGTGTCAAAACATGTTTTTCAGCAGAAATAAACATGTTTCTGCAAGTTTGGTCAACCCCATGTAAGTTATGGGTCAGTAACAGCTCACTTTTCAAAACGTGTTTTTCAGCCCGAAATAAACGCGTTTTTCCAAACAGCTGTATCCCTATGTAACTGCAAGGCTCAGAAGAGCCCACACACTCAGGTCTTAACCCCAGTGTGCTGAAAGTGTCAAAACGTGTTTTTCAGCAGAAATAAACATGTTTCTGCAAGTTTGGTCAACCCCATGTAACTTATGGGGCAGTAACAGCTCACTTTTCAAAACGTATTTTTCAGTCCGAAATAAACACGTTTTTTCAGACAGCTGTATCCCTATGTAACTGCAAAGCTCAGAAGAGCCTACACACTCAGGTGTTAACCCCAGTGTGCTGAAAGTGTCAAAACATGTTTTTCAGCAGAAATAAACATGTTTCTGCAAGTTTGGTCAACCCCATGTAAGTTATGGGTCAGTAACAGCTCACTTTTCAAAACGTGTTTTTCAGCCCGAATAAACGCTTTTTTTCAGACAGCTGTATCCCTATGTAACTGCAAAGCTCAGAAGAGCCCACACACTCAGGTCTTAACCCCAGTGTGCTGAAAGTGTCAAAACATGTTTTTCAGCAGAAATAAACATGTTTCTGCAAGTTTGGTCAACCCCATGTAAGATATGGGTCAGGAACAGCTCACTTTTCAAAACGTGTTTTTCAGCCCGAAATAAACGCTTTTTTTCAGAGAGCTGTATCCCTATGTAACTGCAAAGCTCAGAAGAGCCCACACACTCAGGTCTTAACCCCAGTGTGCTGAAAGTGTCAAAACATGTTTTTCAGCAGAAATAAACATGTTTCTGCAAGTTTGGTCAACCCCATGTAAGTTATGGGTCAGTAACAGCTCACTTTTCAAAACGTGTTTTTCAGCCCGAAATAAATGCGTTTTTTCAGACAGCTGTATCCCTCTGTAACTGCAAGGCTCAGAAGAGCCCACACACTCAGGTGTTAACCCCAGTGTGCTGAAAGTGTCAATACATGTTTTTCAGCAGAAATAAATATGTTTCTGCAAGTTTGGTCAACCCCATGTAACTTATGGGGCAGTAACAGCTCACTTTTCAAAACGTGTTTTTCAGCCCGAAATAAACACGTTTTATCAGTCAGCTGTATCCCTATGTAACTGCAAGGCTCAGAAGAGCCCACACACTCAGGTCTTAACCCCAGTGTGCTGAAAGTGTCAAAACATGTTTTTCAGCAGAAATAAACATGTTTCTGCAAGTTTGGTCAACCCCATGTAAGTTATGGGTCAGTAACAGCTCACTTTTCAAAACGTGTTTTTCAGCCCGAAATAAACGCTTTTTTTCAGACAGCTGTATCCCTATGTAACTGCAAAGCTCAGAAGAGCCCACACACTCAGGTCTTAACCCCAGTGTGCTGAAAGTGTCAAAACATGTTTTTCAGCAGAAATAAACATGTTTCTGCAAGTTTGGTCAACCCCATGTAAGTTATGGGTCAGTAACAGCTCACTTTTCAAAACGTGTTTTTCAGCCCGAAATAAACGCTTTTTTTCAGACAGCTGTATCCCTATGTAACTGCAAAGCTCAGAAGAGCCCACACACTCAGGTCTTAACCCCAGTGTGCTGAAAGTGACAAAACATGTTTTTCAGCAGAAATAAACATGTTTCTGCAAGTTTGGTCAACCCCATGTAAGTTATGGGTCAGTAACAGCTCACTTTTCAAAACGTGTTTTTCAGCCCGAAATAAACGCTTTTTTTCAGACAGCTGTATCCCTATGTAACTGCAAAGCTCAGAAGAGCCCACACACTCAGGTCTTAACCCCAGTGTGCTGAAAGTGTCAAAACATGTTTTTCAGCAGAAATAAACATGTTTCTGCAAGTTTGGTCAACCCCATGTAAGTTATGGGTCAGTAACAGCTCACTTTTCAAAACGTGTTTTTCAGCCCGAAATAAACACGTTTTTTCAGACAGCTGTATCCCTATGTAACTGCAAAGCTCAGAAGAGCCCACACACTCAGGTCTTAACCCCAGTGTGCTGAAAGTGTCAAAACATGTTTTTCAGCAGAAATAAACATGTTTCTGCAAGTTTGGTCAACCCCATGTGTTATGGGTCAGTAACAGCTCACTTTTCAAAACGTGTTTTTCAGCCCGAAATAAACGCGTTTTTTCAGACAGCTGTATCCCTATGTAACTGCAAGGCTCAGAAGAGCCCACACACTCAGGTCTTAACCCCAGTGTGCTGAAAGTGTCAAAACGTGTTTTTCAGCAGAAATAAACATGTTTCTGCAAGTTTGGTCAACCCCATGTAACTTATGGGGCAGTAACAGCTCACTTTTCAAAACGTGTTTTTCAGCCCGAAATAAACACGTTTTTTCAGACAGCTGTATCCCTATGTAACTGCAAGGCTCAGAAGAGCCCACACACTCAGGTGTTAACCCCAGTGTGCTGAAAGTGTCAAAACATGTTTTTCAGCAGAAATAAACATGTTTCTGCAAGTTTGGTCAACCCCATGTAAGTTATGGGTCAGTAACAGCTCACTTTTCAAAACGTCTTTTTCAGCCCGAAATAAACGCTTTTTTTCAGACAGCTGTATCCCTATGTAACTGCAAAGCTCAGAAGAGCCCACACACTCAGGTCTTAACCCCAGTGTGCTGAAAGTGTCAAAACATGTTTTTCAGCAGAAATAAACATGTTTCTGCAAGTTTGGTCAACCCCATGTAAGTTATGGGTCAGTAACAGCTCACTTTTCAAAACGTGTTTTTCAGCCCGAAATAAACGCTTTTTTTCAGACAGCTGTATCCCTATGTAACTGCAAAGCTCAGAAGAGCCCACACACTCAGGTCTTAACCCCAGTGTGCTGAAAGTGTCAAAACATGTTTTTCAGCAGAAATAAACATGTTTCTGCAAGTTTGGTCAACCCCATGTAAGATATGGGTCAGGAACAGCTCACTTTTCAAAACGTGTTTTTCAGCCCGAAATAAACGCTTTTTTTCAGAGAGCTGTATCCCTATGTAACTGCAAAGCTCAGAAGAGCCCACACACTCAGGTCTTAACCCCAGTGTGCTGAAAGTGTCAAAACATGTTTTTCAGCAGAAATAAACATGTTTCTGCAAGTTTGGTCAACCCCATGTAAGTTATGGGTCAGTAACAGCTCACTTTTCAAAACGTGTTTTTCAGCCCGAAATAAATGCGTTTTTTCAGACAGCTGTATCCCTCTGTAACTGCAAGGCTCAGAAGAGCCCACACACTCAGGTGTTAACCCCAGTGTGCTGAAAGTGTCAATACATATTTTTCAGCAGAAATAAATATGTTTCTGCAAGTTTGGTCAACCCCATGTAAGTTATGGGTCAGTAACAGCTCACTTTTCAAAACGTGTTTTTCAGCCCGAAATAAACGCTTTTTTTCAGACAGCTGTATCCCTATTTAACTGCAAGGCTCAGAAGAGCCCACACACTCAGGTCTTAACCCCAGTGTTCTGAAAGTGTCAAAACGTGTTTTTCAGCAGAAATAAACATGTTTCTGCAAGTTTGGTCAACCCCATGTAACTTATGGGGCAGTAACAGCTCACTTTTCAAAACGTGTTTTTCAGCCCGAAATAAACACGTTTTTTCAGACAGCTGTATCCCTATGTAACTGCAAGGCTCAGAAGAGCCCACACACTCAGGTGTTAACCCCAGTGTGCTGAAAGTGTCAAAACATGTTTTTCAGCAGAAATAAACATGTTTCTGCAAGTTTGGTCAACCCCATGTAAGTTATGGGTCAGTAACAGCTCACTTTTCAAAACGTGTTTTTCAGCCCGAAATAAACGCTTTTTTTCAGACAGCTGTATCCCTATGTAACTGCAAAGCTCAGAAGAGCCCACACACTCAGGTCTTAACCCCAGTGTGCTGAAAGTGTCAAAACATGTTTTTCAGCAGAAATAAACATGTTTCTGCAAGTTTGGTCAACCCCATGTAACTTTTGGGGCAGTAACAGCTCACTTTTCAAAACGTGTTTTTCAGCCCGAAATAAACGCTTTTTTTCAGACAGCTGTATCCCTATGTAACTGCAAAGCTCAGAAGAGCCCACACACTCAGGTCTTAACCCCAGTGTGCTGAAAGTGTCAAAACATGTTTTTCAGCAGAAATAAACATGTTTCTGCAAGTTTGGTCAACCCCATGTAAGTTATGGGTCAGTAACAGCTCACTTTTCAAAACGTGTTTTTCAGCCCGAAATAAACACGTTTTTTCAGACAGCTGTATCCCTATGTAACTGCAAAGCTCAGAAGAGCCCACACACTCAGGTCTTAACCCCAGTGTGCTGAAAGTGTCAAAACATGTTTTTCAGCAGAAATAAACATGTTTCTGCAAGTTTGGTCAACCCCATGTAAGTTATGGGTCAGTAACAGCTCACTTTTCAAAACGTGTTTTTCAGCCCGAAATAAACGCGTTTTTCCAAACAGCTGTATCCCTATGTAACTGCAAGGCTCAGAAGAGCCCACACACTCAGGTCTTAACCCCAGTGTGCTGAAAGTGTCAAAACGTGTTTTTCAGCAGAAATAAACATGTTTCTGCAAGTTTGGTCAACCCCATGTAACTTATGGGGCAGTAACAGCTCACTTTTCAAAACGTATTTTTCAGTCCGAAATAAACACGTTTTTTCAGACAGCTGTATCCCTATGTAACTGCAAGGCTCAGAAGAGCCTACACACTCAGGTGTTAACCCCAGTGTGCTGAAAGTGTCAAAACATGTTTTTCAGCAGAAATAAACATGTTTCTGCAAGTTTGGTCAACCCCATGTAAGTTATGGGTCAGTAACAGCTCACTTTTCAAAACGTGTTTTTCAGCCCGAAATAAACGCTTTTTTTCAGACAGCTGTATCCCTATGTAACTGCAAAGCTCAGAAGAGCCCACACACTCAGGTCTTAACCCCAGTGTGCTGAAAGTGTCAAAACATGTTTTTCAGCAGAAATAAACATGTTTCTGCAAGTTTGGTCAACCCCATGTAAGATATGGGTCAGGAACAGCTCACTTTTCAAAACGTGTTTTTCAGCCCGAAATAAACGCTTTTTTTCAGAGAGCTGTATCCCTATGTAACTGCAAAGCTCAGAAGAGCCCACACACTCAGGTCTTAACCCCAGTGTGCTGAAAGTGTCAAAACATGTTTTTCAGCAGAAATAAACATGTTTCTGCAAGTTTGGTCAACCCCATGTAAGTTATGGGTCAGTAACAGCTCACTTTTCAAAACGTGTTTTTCAGCCCGAAATAAACACGTTTTTTCAGACAGCTGTATCCCTATGTAACTGCAAGGCTCAGAAGAGCCCACACACTCAGGTGTTAACCCCAGTGTGCTGAAAGTGTCAAAACATGTTTTTCAGCAGAAATAAACATGTTTCTGCAAGTTTGGTCAACCCCATGTAAGTTATGGGTCAGTAACAGCTCACTTTTCAAAACGTGTTTTTCAGCCCGAAATAAACGCTTTTTTTCAGACAGCTGTATCCCTATGTAACTGCAAAGCTCAGAAGAGCCCACACACTCAGGTCTTAACCCCAGTGTGCTGAAAGTGTCAAAACATGTTTTTCAGCAGAAATAAACATGTTTCTGCAAGTTTGGTCAACCCCATGTAACTTTTGGGGCAGTAACAGCTCACTTTTCAAAACGTGTTTTTCAGCCCGAAATAAACGCTTTTTTTCAGACAGCTGTATCCCTATGTAACTGCAAAGCTCAGAAGAGCCCACACACTCAGGTCTTAACCCCAGTGTGCTGAAAGTGTCAAAACATGTTTTTCAGCAGAAATAAACATGTTTCTGCAAGTTTGGTCAACCCCATGTAAGTTATGGGTCAGTAACAGCTCACTTTTCAAAACGTGTTTTTCAGCCCGAAATAAACACGTTTTTTCAGACAGCTGTATCCCTATGTAACTGCAAAGCTCAGAAGAGCCCACACACTCAGGTCTTAACCCCAGTGTGCTGAAAGTGTCAAAACATGTTTTTCAGCAGAAATAAACATGTTTCTGCAAGTTTGGTCAACCCCATGTAAGTTATGGGTCAGTAACAGCTCACTTTTCAAAACGTGTTTTTCAGCCCGAAATAAACGCGTTTTTCCAAACAGCTGTATCCCTATGTAACTGCAAGGCTCAGAAGAGCCCACACACTCAGGTCTTAACCCCAGTGTGCTGAAAGTGTCAAAACGTGTTTTTCAGCAGAAATAAACATGTTTCTGCAAGTTTGGTCAACCCCATGTAACTTATGGGGCAGTAACAGCTCACTTTTCAAAACGTATTTTTCAGTCCGAAATAAACACGTTTTTTCAGACAGCTGTATCCCTATGTAACTGCAAGGCTCAGAAGAGCCCACACACTCAGGTGTTAACCCCAGTGTGCTGAAAGTGTCAAAACATGTTTTTCAGCAGAAATAAACATGTTTCTGCAAGTTTGGTCAACCCCATGTAAGTTATGGGTCAGTAACAGCTCACTTTTCAAAACGTGTTTTTCAGCCCGAAATAAACGCTTTTTTTCAGACAGCTGTATCCCTATGTAACTGCAAAGCTCAGAAGAGCCCACACACTCAGGTCTTAACCCCAGTGTGCTGAAAGTGTCAAAACATGTTTTTCAGCAGAAATAAACATGTTTCTGCAAGTTTGGTCAACCCCATGTAAGTTATGGGTCAGTAACAGCTCACTTTTCAAAACGTGTTTTTCAGCCCGAAATAAACGCTTTTTTTCAGACAGCTGTATCCCTATGTAACTGCAAAGCTCAGAAGAGCCCACACACTCAGGTCTTAACCCCAGTGTGCTGAAAGTGTCAAAACATGTTTTTCAGCAGAAATAAACATGTTTCTGCAAGTTTGGTCAACCCCATGTAAGTTATGGGTCAGTAACAGCTCACTTTTCAAAACGTGTTTTTCAGCCCGAAATAAACGCTTTTTTTCAGACAGCTGTATCCCTATGTAACTGCAAAGCTCAGAAGAGCCCACACACTCAGGTCTTAACCCCAGTGTGCTGAAAGTGTCAAAACATGTTTTTCAGCAGAAATAAACATGTTTCTGCAAGTTTGGTCAACCCCATGTAAGTTATGGGTCAGTAACAGCTCACTTTTCAAAACGTGTTTTTCAGCCCGAAATAAACGCTTTTTTTCAGACAGCTGTATCCCTATGTAACTGCAAAGCTCAGAAGAGCCCACACACTCAGGTCTTAACCCCAGTGTGCTGAAAGTGTCAAAACATGTTTTTCAGCAGAAATAAACATGTTTCTGCAAGTTTGGTCAACCCCATGTAAGTTATGGGTCAGTAACAGCTCACTTTTCAAAACGTGTTTTTCAGCCCGAAATAAACACGTTTTTTCAGACAGCTGTATCCCTATGTAACTGCAAGGCTCAGAAGAGCCCACACACTCAGGTCTTAACCCCAGTGTGCTGAAAGTGTCAAAACATGTTTTTCAGCAGAAATAAACATGTTTCTGCAAGTTTGGTCAACCCCATGTAAGTTATGGGTCAGTAACAGCTCACTTTTCAAAACGTGTTTTTCAGCCCGAAATAAACACGTTTTTTCAGACAGCTGTATCCCTATGTAACTGCAAAGCTCAGAAGAGCCCACACACTCAGGTCTTAACCCCAGTGTGCTGAAAGTGTCAAAACGTGTTTTTCAGCAGAAATAAACATGTTTCTGCAAGTTTGGTCAACCCCATGTAAGTTATGGGTCAGTAACAGCTCACTTTTCAAAACGTGTTTTTCAGCCCGAAATAAACGCTTTTTTTCAGACAGCTGTATCCCTATGTAACTGCAAGGCTCAGAAGAGCCCACACACTCAGGTCTTAACCCCAGTGTGCTGAAAGTGTCAAAACATGTTTTTCAGCAGAAATAAACATGTTTCTGCAAGTTTGGTCAACCCCATGTAAGTTATGGGTCAGTAACAGCTCACTTTTCAAAACGTGTTTTTCAGCCCGAAATAAATGCGTTTTTTCAGACAGCTGTATCCCTCTGTAACTGCAAGGCTCAGAAGAGCCCACACACTCAGGTGTTAACCCCAGTGTGCTGAAAGTGTCAATACATATTTTTCAGCAGAAATAAATATGTTTCTGGAAGTTTGGTCAACCCCATGTAACTTATGGGGCAGTAACAGCTCACTTTTCAAAACGTGTTTTTCAGCCCGAAATAAACACGTTTTTTCAGACAGCTGTATCCCTATGTAACTGCAAAGCTCAGAAGAGCCCACACACTCAGGTCTTAACCCCAGTGTGCTGAAAGTGTCAAAACGTGTTTTTCAGCAGAAATAAACATGTTTCTGCAAGTTTGGTCAACCCCATGTAACTTATGGGGCAGTAACAGCTCACTTTTCAAAACGTGTTTTTCAGCCCGAAATAAACACGTTTTTTCAGACAGCTGTATCCCTATGTAACTGCAAGGCTCAGAAGAGCCCACACACTCAGGTGTTAACCCCAGTGTGCTGAAAGTGTCAAAACATGTTTTTCAGCAGAAATAAACATGTTTCTGCAAGTTTGGTCAACCCCATGTAAGTTATGGGTCAGTAACAGCTCACTTTTCAAAACGTGTTTTTCAGCCCGAAATAAACGCTTTTTTTCAGACAGCTGTATCCCTATGTAACTGCAAAGCTCAGAAGAGCCCACACACTCAGGTCTTAACCCCAGTGTGCTGAAAGTGTCAAAACATGTTTTTCAGCAGAAATAAACATGTTTCTGCAAGTTTGGTCAACCCCATGTAACTTTTGGGGCAGTAACAGCTCACTTTTCAAAACGTGTTTTTCAGCCCGAAATAAACGCTTTTTTTCAGACAGCTGTATCCCTATGTAACTGCAAAGCTCAGAAGAGCCCACACACTCAGGTCTTAACCCCAGTGTGCTGAAAGTGTCAAAATATGTTTTTCAGCAGAAATAAACATGTTTCTGCAAGTTTGGTCAACCCCATGTAAGTTATGGGTCAGTAACAGCTCACTTTTCAAAACGTGTTTTTCAGCCCGAAATAAACGCGTTTTTCCAGACAGCTGTATCCCTATGTAACTGCAAGGCTCAGAAGAGCCCACACACTCAGGTCTTAACCCCAGTGTGCTGAAAGTGTCAAAACGTGTTTTTCAGCAGAAATAAACATGTTTCTGCAAGTTTGGTCAACCCCATGTAACTTATGGGGCAGTAACAGCTCACTTTTCAAAACGTATTTTTCAGTCCGAAATAAACACGTTTTTTCAGACAGCTGTATCCCTATGTAACTGCAAGGCTCATAAGAGCCCACACACTCAGGTGTTAACCCCAGTGTGCTGAAAGTGTCAAAACATGTTTTTCAGCAGAAATAAACATGTTTCTGCAAGTTTGGTCAACCCCATGTAAGTTATGGGTCAGTAACAGCTCACTTTTCAAAACGTGTTTTTCAGCCCGAAATAAACACGTTTTTTCAGACAGCTGTATCCCTATGTAACTGCAAAGCTCAGAAGAGCCCACACACTCAGGTGTTAACCCCAGTGTGCTGAAAGTGTCAAAACATGTTTTTCAGCAGAAATAAACATGTTTCTGCAAGTTTGGTCAACCCCATGTAAGTTATGGGTCAGTAACAGCTCACTTTTCAAAACGTCTTTTTCAGCCCGAAATAAACGCTTTTTTTCAGACAGCTGTATCCCTATGTAACTGCAAAGCTCAGAAGAGCCCACACACTCAGGTCTTAACCCCAGTGTGCTGAAAGTGTCAAAACATGTTTTTCAGCAGAAATAAACATGTTTCTGCAAGTTTGGTCAACCCCATGTAACTTTTGGGGCAGTAACAGCTCACTTTTCAAAACGTGTTTTTCAGCCCGAAATAAACGCTTTTTTTCAGACAGCTGTATCCCTATGTAACTGCAAAGCTCAGAAGAGCCCACACACTCAGGTCTTAACCCCAGTGTGCTGAAAGTGTCAAAACATGTTTTTCAGCAGAAATAAACATGTTTCTGCAAGTTTGGTCAACCCCATGTAAGTTATGGGTCAGTAACAGCTCACTTTTCAAAACGTGTTTTTCAGCCCGAAATAAACACGTTTTTTCAGACAGCTGTATCCCTATGTAACTGCAAAGCTCAGAAGAGCCCACACACTCAGGTCTTAACCCCAGTGTGCTGAAAGTGTCAAAACATGTTTTTCAGCAGAAATAAACATGTTTCTGCAAGTTTGGTCAACCCCATGTAAGTTATGGGTCAGTAACAGCTCACTTTTCAAAACGTGTTTTTCAGCCCGAAATAAACGCGTTTTTCCAGACAGCTGTATCCCTATGTAACTGCAAGGCTCAGAAGAGCCCACACACTCAGGTCTTAACCCCAGTGTGCTGAAAGTGTCAAAACGTGTTTTTCAGCAGAAATAAACATGTTTCTGCAAGTTTGGTCAACCCCATGTAACTTATGGGGCAGTAACAGCTCACTTTTCAAAACGTATTTTTCAGTCCGAAATAAACACGTTTTTTCAGACAGCTGTATCCCTATGTAACTGCAAGGCTCAGAAGAGCCCACACACTCAGGTGTTAACCCCAGTGTGCTGAAAGTGTCAAAACATGTTTTTCAGCAGAAATAAACATGTTTCTGCAAGTTTGGTCAACCCCATGTAAGTTATGGGTCAGTAACAGCTCACTTTTCAAAACGTGTTTTTCAGCCCGAAATAAACGCTTTTTTTCAGACAGCTGTATCCCTATGTAACTGCAAAGCTCAGAAGAGCCCACACACTCAGGTCTTAACCCCAGTGTGCTGAAAGTGTCAAAACATGTTTTTCAGCAGAAATAAACATGTTTCTGCAAGTTTGGTCAACCCCATGTAAGTTATGGGTCAGTAACAGCTCACTTTTCAAAACGTGTTTTTCAGCCCGAAATAAACGCTTTTTTTCAGACAGCTGTATCCCTATGTAACTGCAAAGCTCAGAAGAGCCCACACACTCAGGTCTTAACCCCAGTGTGCTGAAAGTGTCAAAACATGTTTTTCAGCAGAAATAAACATGTTTCTGCAAGTTTGGTCAACCCCATGTAAGTTATGGGTCAGTAACAGCTCACTTTTCAAAACGTGTTTTTCAGCCCGAAATAAACGCTTTTTTTCAGACAGCTGTATCCCTATGTAACTGCAAAGCTCAGAAGAGCCCACACACTCAGGTCTTAACCCCAGTGTGCTGAAAGTGTCAAAACATGTTTTTCAGCAGAAATAAACATGTTTCTGCAAGTTTGGTCAACCCCATGTAAGTTATGGGTCAGTAACAGCTCACTTTTCAAAACGTGTTTTTCAGCCCGAAATAAACACGTTTTTTCAGACAGCTGTATCCCTATGTAACTGCAAAGCTCAGAAGAGCCCACACACTCAGGTCTTAACCCCAGTGTGCTGAAAGTGTCAAAACGTGTTTTTCAGCAGAAATAAACATGTTTCTGCAAGTTTGGTCAACCCCATGTAAGTTATGGGTCAGTAACAGCTCACTTTTCAAAACGTGTTTTTCAGCCCGAAATAAACGCTTTTTTTCAGACAGCTGTATCCCTATGTAACTGCAAGGCTCAGAAGAGCCCACACACTCAGGTCTTAACCCCAGTGTGCTGAAAGTGTCAAAACATGTTTTTCAGCAGAAATAAACATGTTTCTGCAAGTTTGGTCAACCCCATGTAACTTATGGGGCAGTAACAGCTCACCTTTCAAAACGTGTTTTTCAGACCGAAATAAACACGTTTTATCAGACAGCTGTATCCCTATGTAACTGCAAGGCTCAGAAGAGCCCACACACTCAGGTCTTAACCCCAGTGTGCTGAAAGTGTCAAAACATGTTTTTCAGCAGAAATAAACATGTTTCTGCAAGTTTGGTCAACCCCATGTAAGTTATGGGTCAGTAACAGCTCACTTTTCAAAATGTGTTTTTCAGCCCGAAATAAACGCTTTTTTTCAGACAGCTGTATCCCTATGTAACTGCAAAGCTCAGAAGAGCCCACACACTCAGGTCTTAACCCCAGTGTGCTGAAAGTGTCAAAACATGTTTTTCAGCAGAAATAAACATGTTTCTGCAAGTTTGGTCAACCCCATGTAAGTTATGGGTCAGTAACAGCTCACTTTTCAAAACGTGTTTTTCAGCCCGAAATAAACACGTTTTTTCAGACAGCTGTATCCCTATGTAACTGCAAAGCTCAGAAGAGCCCACACACTCAGGTCTTAACCCCAGTGTGCTGAAAGTGTCAAAACATGTTTTTCAGCAGAAATAAACATGTTTCTGCAAGTTTGGTCAACCCCATGTGTTATGGGTCAGTAACAGCTCACTTTTCAAAACGTGTTTTTCAGCCCGAAATTAACGCGTTTTTTCAGACAGCTGTATCCCTATGTAACTGCAAGGCTCAGAAGAGCCCACACACTCAGGTCTTAACCCCAGTGTGCTGAAAGTGTCAAAACGTGTTTTTCAGCAGAAATAAACATGTTTCTGCAAGTTTGGTCAACCCCATGTAACTTATGGGGCAGTAACAGCTCACTTTTCAAAACGTGTTTTTCAGCCCGAAATAAACACGTTTTTTCAGACAGCTGTATCCCTATGTAACTGCAAGGCTCAGAAGAGCCCACACACTCAGGTGTTAACCCCAGTGTGCTGAAAGTGTCAAAACATGTTTTTCAGCAGAAATAAACATGTTTCTGCAAGTTTGGTCAACCCCATGTAAGTTATGGGTCAGTAACAGCTCACTTTTCAAAACGTCTTTTTCAGCCCGAAATAAACGCTTTTTTTCAGACAGCTGTATCCCTATGTAACTGCAAAGCTCAGAAGAGCCCACACACTCAGGTCTTAACCCCAGTGTGCTGAAAGTGTCAAAACATGTTTTTCAGCAGAAATAAACATGTTTCTGCAAGTTTGGTCAACCCCATGTAAGTTATGGGTCAGTAACAGCTCACTTTTCAAAACGTGTTTTTCAGCCCGAAATAAACGCTTTTTTTCAGACAGCTGTATCCCTATGTAACTGCAAAGCTCAGAAGAGCCCACACACTCAGGTCTTAACCCCAGTGTGCTGAAAGTGTCAAAACATGTTTTTCAGCAGAAATAAACATGTTTCTGCAAGTTTGGTCAACCCCATGTAAGTTATGGGTCAGTAACAGCTCACTTTTCAAAACGTGTTTTTCAGCCCGAAATAAACGCTTTTTTTCAGACAGCTGTATCCCTATGTAACTGCAAAGCTCAGAAGAGCCCACACACTCAGGTCTTAACCCCAGTGTGCTGAAAGTGTCAAAACATGTTTTTCAGCAGAAATAAACATGTTTCTGCAAGTTTGGTCAACCCCATGTAAGTTATGGTTCAGGAACAGCTCACTTTTCAAAACGTGTTTTTCAGCCCGAAATAAACGCTTTTTTTCAGAGAGCTGTATCCCTATGTAACTGCAAAGCTCAGAAGAGCCCACACACTCAGGTCTTAACCCCAGTGTGCTGAAAGTGTCAAAACATGTTTTTCAGCAGAAATAAACATGTTTCTGCAAGTTTGGTCAACCCCATGTAACTTATGGGGCAGTAACAGCTCACTTTTCAAAACGTGTTTTTCAGCCCGAAATAAACACGTTTTTTCAGACAGCTGTATCCCTATGTAACTGCAAAGCTCAGAAGAGCCCACACACTCAGGTCTTAACCCCAGTGTGCTGAAAGTGTCAAAACATGTTTTTCAGCAGAAATAAACATGTTTCTGCAAGTTTGGTCAACCCCATGTAAGTTATAGGTCAGTAACAGCTCACTTTTCAAAACGTGTTTTTCAGCCCGAAATAAACACGTTTTTTCAGACAGCTGTATCCCTATGTAACTGCAAAGCTCAGAAGAGCCCACACACTCAGGTCTTAACCCCAGTGTGCTGAAAGTGTCAAAACATGTTTTTCAGCAGAAATAAACATGTTTCTGCAAGTTTGGTCAACCCCATGTAAGTTATGGGTCAGTAACAGCTCACTTTTCAAAACGTCTTTTTCAGCCCGAAATAAACGCTTTTTTTCAGACAGCTGTATCCCTATGTAACTGCAAAGCTCAGAAGAGCCCACACACTCAGGTCTTAACCCCAGTGTGCTGAAAGTGTCAAAACATGTTTTTCAGCAGAAATAAACATGTTTCTGCAAGTTTGGTCAACCCCATGTAAGTTATGGGTCAGTAACAGCTCACTTTTCAAAACGTGTTTTTCAGCCCGAAATAAACGCTTTTTTTCAGACAGCTGTATCCCTATGTAACTGCAAAGCTCAGAAGAGCCCACACACTCAGGTCTTAACCCCAGTGTGCTGAAAGTGTCAAAACATGTTTTTCAGCAGAAATAAACATGTTTCTGCAAGTTTGGTCAACCCCATGTAAGTTATGGGTCAGTAACAGCTCACTTTTCAAAACGTGTTTTTCAGCCCGAAATAAACGCTTTTTTTCAGACAGCTGTATCCCTATGTAACTGCAAAGCTCAGAAGAGCCCACACACTCAGGTCTTAACCCCAGTGTGCTGAAAGTGTCAAAACATGTTTTTCAGCAGAAATAAACATGTTTCTGCAAGTTTGGTCAACCCCATGTAAGTTATGGGTCAGGAACAGCTCACTTTTCAAAACGTGTTTTTCAGCCCGAAATAAACGCTTTTTTTCAGAGAGCTGTATCCCTATGTAACTGCAAAGCTCAGAAGAGCCCACACACTCAGGTCTTAACCCCAGTGTGCTGAAAGTGTCAAAACATGTTTTTCAGCAGAAATAAACATGTTTCTGCAAGTTTGGTCAACCCCATGTAAGTTATGGGTCAGTAACAGCTCACTTTTCAAAACGTGTTTTTCAGCCCGAAATAAATGCGTTTTTTCAGACAGCTGTATCCCTCTGTAACTGCAAGGCTCAGAAGAGCCCACACACTCAGGTGTTAACCCCAGTGTGCTGAAAGTGTCAATACATATTTTTCAGCAGAAATAAATATGTTTCTGGAAGTTTGGTCAACCCCATGTAACTTATGGGGCAGTAACAGCTCACTTTTCAAAACGTGTTTTTCAGCCCGAAATAAACACGTTTTTTCAGACAGCTGTATCCCTATGTAACTGCAAAGCTCAGAAGAGCCCACACACTCAGGTCTTAACCCCAGTGTGCTGAAAGTGTCAAAACATGTTTTTCAGCAGAAATAAACATGTTTCTGCAAGTTTGGTCAACCCCATGTAAGTTATAGGTCAGTAACAGCTCACTTTTCAAAACGTGTTTTTCAGCCCGAAATAAACACGTTTTTTCAGACAGCTGTATCCCTATGTAACTGCAAAGCTCAGAAGAGCCCACACACTCAGGTCTTAACCCCAGTGTGCTGAAAGTGTCAAAACATGTTTTTCAGCAGAAATAAACATGTTTCTGCAAGTTTGGTCAACCCCATGTAAGTTATGGGTCAGTAACAGCTCACTTTTCAAAACGTGTTTTTCAGCCCGAAATAAACGCTTTTTTTCAGACAGCTGTATCCCTATGTAACTGCAAGGCTCAGAAGAGCCCACACACTCAGGTCTTAACCCCAGTGTTCTGAAAGTGTCAAAACGTGTTTTTCAGCAGAAATAAACATGTTTCTGCAAGTTTGGTCAACCCCATGTAACTTATGGGGCAGTAACAGCTCACTTTTCAAAACGTGTTTTTCAGCCCGAAATAAACACGTTTTTTCAGACAGCTGTATCCCTATGTAACTGCAAGGCTCAGAAGAGCCCACACACTCAGGTGTTAACTCCAGTGTGCTGAAAGTGTCAAAACATGTTTTTCAGCAGAAATAAACATGTTTCTGCAAGTTTGGTCAACCCCATGTAAGTTATGGGTCAGTAACAGCTCACTTTTCAAAACGTGTTTTTCAGCCCGAAATAAACGCGTTTTTCCAGACAGCTGTATCCCTATGTAACTGCAAGGCTCAGAAGAGCCCACACACTCAGGTCTTAACCCCAGTGTGCTGAAAGTGTCAAAACGTGTTTTTCAGCAGAAATAAACATGTTTCTGCAAGTTTGGTCAACCCCATGTAACTTATGGGGCAGTAACAGCTCACTTTTCAAAACGTATTTTTCAGTCCGAAATAAACACGTTTTTTCAGACAGCTGTATCCCTATGTAACTGCAAGGCTCAGAAGAGCCCACACACTCAGGTGTTAACCCCAGTGTGCTGAAAGTGTCAAAACATGTTTTTCAGCAGAAATAAACATGTTTCTGCAAGTTTGGTCAACCCCATGTAAGTTATGGGTCAGTAACAGCTCACTTTTCAAAACGTGTTTTTCAGCCCGAAATAAACACGTTTTTTCAGACAGCTGTATCCCTATGTAACTGCAAGGCTCAGAAGAGCCCACACACTCAGGTGTTAACCCCAGTGTGCTGAAAGTGTCAAAACATGTTTTTCAGCAGAAATAAACATGTTTCTGCAAGTTTGGTCAACCCCATGTAAGTTATGGGTCAGTAACAGCTCACTTTTCAAAACGTCTTTTTCAGCCCGAAATAAACGCTTTTTTTCAGACAGCTGTATCCCTATGTAACTGCAAAGCTCAGAAGAGCCCACACACTCAGGTCTTAACCCCAGTGTGCTGAAAGTGTCAAAACATGTTTTTCAGCAGAAATAAACATGTTTCTGCAAGTTTGGTCAACCCCATGTAACTTTTGGGGCAGTAACAGCTCACTTTTCAAAACGTGTTTTTCAGCCCGAAATAAACGCTTTTTTTCAGACAGCTGTATCCCTATGTAACTGCAAAGCTCAGAAGAGCCCACACACTCAGGTCTTAACCCCAGTGTGCTGAAAGTGTCAAAACATGTTTTTCAGCAGAAATAAACATGTTTCTGCAAGTTTGGTCAACCCCATGTAAGTTATGGGTCAGTAACAGCTCACTTTTCAAAACGTGTTTTTCAGCCCGAAATAAACACGTTTTTTCAGACAGCTGTATCCCTATGTAACTGCAAAGCTCAGAAGAGCCCACACACTCAGGTCTTAACCCCAGTGTGCTGAAAGTGTCAAAACATGTTTTTCAGCAGAAATAAACATGTTTCTGCAAGTTTGGTCAACCCCATGTAAGTTATGGGTCAGTAACAGCTCACTTTTCAAAACGTGTTTTTCAGCCCGAAATAAACGCGTTTTTCCAGACAGCTGTATCCCTATGTAACTGCAAGGCTCAGAAGAGCCCACACACTCAGGTCTTAACCCCAGTGTGCTGAAAGTGTCAAAACGTGTTTTTCAGCAGAAATAAACATGTTTCTGCAAGTTTGGTCAACCCCATGTAACTTATGGGGCAGTAACAGCTCACTTTTCAAAACGTATTTTTCAGTCCGAAATAAACACGTTTTTTCAGACAGCTGTATCCCTATGTAACTGCAAGGCTCAGAAGAGCCCACACACTCAGGTGTTAACCCCAGTGTGCTGAAAGTGTCAAAACATGTTTTTCAGCAGAAATAAACATGTTTCTGCAAGTTTGGTCAACCCCATGTAAGTTATGGGTCAGTAACAGCTCACTTTTCAAAACGTGTTTTTCAGCCCGAAATAAACGCTTTTTTTCAGACAGCTGTATCCCTATGTAACTGCAAAGCTCAGAAGAGCCCACACACTCAGGTCTTAACCCCAGTGTGCTGAAAGTGTCAAAACATGTTTTTCAGCAGAAATAAACATGTTTCTGCAAGTTTGGTCAACCCCATGTAAGTTATGGGTCAGTAACAGCTCACTTTTCAAAACGTGTTTTTCAGCCCGAAATAAACGCTTTTTTTCAGACAGCTGTATCCCTATGTAACTGCAAAGCTCAGAAGAGCCCACACACTCAGGTCTTAACCCCAGTGTGCTGAAAGTGTCAAAACATGTTTTTCAGCAGAAATAAACATGTTTCTGCAAGTTTGGTCAACCCCATGTAAGTTATGGGTCAGTAACAGCTCACTTTTCAAAACGTGTTTTTCAGCCCGAAATAAACGCTTTTTTTCAGACAGCTGTATCCCTATGTAACTGCAAAGCTCAGAAGAGCCCACACACTCAGGTCTTAACCCCAGTGTGCTGAAAGTGTCAAAACATGTTTTTCAGCAGAAATAAACATGTTTCTGCAAGTTTGGTCAACCCCATGTAAGTTATGGGTCAGTAACAGCTCACTTTTCAAAACGTGTTTTTCAGCCCGAAATAAACGCTTTTTTTCAGACAGCTGTATCCCTATGTAACTGCAAAGCTCAGAAGAGCCCACACACTCAGGTCTTAACCCCAGTGTGCTGAAAGTGTCAAAACATGTTTTTCAGCAGAAATAAACATGTTTCTGCAAGTTTGGTCAACCCCATGTAAGTTATGGGTCAGTAACAGCTCACTTTTCAAAACGTGTTTTTCAGCCCGAAATAAACACGTTTTTTCAGACAGCTGTATCCCTATGTAACTGCAAGGCTCAGAAGAGCCCACACACTCAGGTCTTAACCCCAGTGTGCTGAAAGTGTCAAAACATGTTTTTCAGCAGAAATAAACATGTTTCTGCAAGTTTGGTCAACCCCATGTAAGTTATGGGTCAGTAACAGCTCACTTTTCAAAACGTGTTTTTCAGCCCGAAATAAACACGTTTTTTCAGACAGCTGTATCCCTATGTAACTGCAAAGCTCAGAAGAGCCCACACACTCAGGTCTTAACCCCAGTGTGCTGAAAGTGTCAAAACGTGTTTTTCAGCAGAAATAAACATGTTTCTGCAAGTTTGGTCAACCCCATGTAAGTTATGGGTCAGTAACAGCTCACTTTTCAAAACGTGTTTTTCAGCCCGAAATAAACGCTTTTTTTCAGACAGCTGTATCCCTATGTAACTGCAAGGCTCAGAAGAGCCCACACACTCAGGTCTTAACCCCAGTGTGCTGAAAGTGTCAAAACATGTTTTTCAGCAGAAATAAACATGTTTCTGCAAGTTTGGTCAACCCCATGTAACTTATGGGGCAGTAACAGCTCACCTTTCAAAACGTGTTTTTCAGACCGAAATAAACACGTTTTATCAGACAGCTGTATCCCTATGTAACTGCAAGGCTCAGAAGAGCCCACACACTCAGGTCTTAACCCCAGTGTGCTGAAAGTGTCAAAACATGTTTTTCAGCAGAAATAAACATGATTCTGCAAGTTTGGTCAACCCCATGTAAGTTATGGGTCAGTAACAGCTCACTTTTCAAAATGTGTTTTTCAGCCCGAAATAAACGCTTTTTTTCAGACAGCTGTATCCGTATGTAACTGCAAAGCTCAGAAGAGCCCACACACTCAGGTCTTAACCCCAGTGTGCTGAAAGTGTCAAAACATGTTTTTCAGCAGAAATAAACATGTTTCTGCAAGTTTGGTCAACCCCATGTAAGTTATGGGTCAGTAACAGCTCACTTTTCAAAACGTGTTTTTCAGCCCGAAATAAACACGTTTTTTCAGACAGCTGTATCCCTATGTAACTGCAAAGCTCAGAAGAGCCCACACACTCAGGTCTTAACCCCAGTGTGCTGAAAGTGTCAAAACATGTTTTTCAGCAGAAATAAACATGTTTCTGCAAGTTTGGTCAACCCCATGTGTTATGGGTCAGTAACAGCTCACTTTTCAAAACGTGTTTTTCAGCCCGAAATAAACGCGTTTTTTCAGACAGCTGTATCCCTATGTAACTGCAAGGCTCAGAAGAGCCCACACACTCAGGTCTTAACCCCAGTGTGCTGAAAGTGTCAAAACGTGTTTTTCAGCAGTAATAAACATGTTTCTGCAAGTTTGGTCAACCCCATGTAACTTATGGGGCAGTAACAGCTCACTTTTCAAAACGTGTTTTTCAGCCCGAAATAAACACGTTTTTTCAGACAGCTGTATCCCTATGTAACTGCAAGGCTCAGAAGAGCCCACACACTCAGGTGTTAACCCCAGTGTGCTGAAAGTGTCAAAACATGTTTTTCAGCAGAAATAAACATGTTTCTGCAAGTTTGGTCAACCCCATGTAAGTTATGGGTCAGTAACAGCTCACTTTTCAAAACGTGTTTTTCAGCCCGAAATAAACGCTTTTTTTCAGACAGCTGTATCCCTATGTAACTGCAAAGCTCAGAAGAGCCCACACACTCAGGTCTTAACCCCAGTGTGCTGAAAGTGTCAAAACATGTTTTTCAGCAGAAATAAACATGTTTCTGCAAGTTTGGTCAACCCCATGTAAGTTATGGGTCAGTAACAGCTCACTTTTCAAAACGTGTTTTTCAGCCCGAAATAAACGCTTTTTTTCAGACAGCTGTATCCCTATGTAACTGCAAAGCTCAGAAGAGCCCACACACTCAGGTCTTAACCCCAGTGTGCTGAAAGTGTCAAAACATGTTTTTCAGCAGAAATAAACATGTTTCTGCAAGTTTGGTCAACCCCATGTAAGTTATGGGTCAGTAACAGCTCACTTTTCAAAACGTGTTTTTCAGCCCGAAATAAACACGTTTTTTCAGACAGCTGTATCCCTATGTAACTGCAAAGCTCAGAAGAGCCCACACACTCAGGTCTTAACCCCAGTGTGCTGAAAGTGTCAAAACGTGTTTTTCAGCAGAAATAAACATGTTTCTGCAAGTTTGGTCAACCCCATGTAAGTTATGGGTCAGTAACAGCTCACTTTTCAAAACGTGTTTTTCAGCCCGAAATAAACGCTTTTTTTCAGACAGCTGTATCCCTATGTAACTGCAAGGCTCAGAAGAGCCCACACACTCAGGTCTTAACCCCAGTGTGCTGAAAGTGTCAAAACATGTTTTTCAGCAGAAATAAACATGTTTCTGCAAGTTTGGTCAACCCCATGTAACTTATGGGGCAGTAACAGCTCACCTTTCAAAACGTGTTTTTCAGACCGAAATAAACACGTTTTATCAGACAGCTGTATCCCTATGTAACTGCAAGGCTCAGAAGAGCCCACACACTCAGGTCTTAACCCCAGTGTGCTGAAAGTGTCAAAACATGTTTTTCAGCAGAAATAAACATGTTTCTGCAAGTTTGGTCAACCCCATGTAAGTTATGGGTCAGTAACAGCTCACTTTTCAAAATGTGTTTTTCAGCCCGAAATAAACGCTTTTTTTCAGACAGCTGTATCCCTATGTAACTGCAAAGCTCAGAAGAGCCCACACACTCAGGTCTTAACCCCAGTGTGCTGAAAGTGTCAAAACATGTTTTTCAGCAGAAATAAACATGTTTCTGCAAGTTTGGTCAACCCCATGTAAGTTATGGGTCAGTAACAGCTCACTTTTCAAAACGTGTTTTTCAGCCCGAAATAAACACGTTTTTTCAGACAGCTGTATCCCTATGTAACTGCAAAGCTCAGAAGAGCCCACACACTCAGGTCTTAACCCCAGTGTGCTGAAAGTGTCAAAACATGTTTTTCAGCAGAAATAAACATGTTTCTGCAAGTTTGGTCAACCCCATGTAAGTTATGGGTCAGTAACAGCTCACTTTTCAAAACGTCTTTTTCAGCCCGAAATAAACGCTTTTTTTCAGACAGCTGTATCCCTATGTAACTGCAAAGCTCAGAAGAGCCCACACACTCAGGTCTTAACCCCAGTGTGCTGAAAGTGTCAAAACATGTTTTTCAGCAGAAATAAACATGTTTCTGCAAGTTTGGTCAACCCCATGTAAGTTATGGGTCAGTAACAGCTCACTTTTCAAAACGTGTTTTTCAGCCCGAAATAAACGCTTTTTTTCAGACAGCTGTATCCCTATGTAACTGCAAAGCTCAGAAGAGCCCACACACTCAGGTCTTAACCCCAGTGTGCTGAAAGTGTCAAAACATGTTTTTCAGCAGAAATAAACATGTTTCTGCAAGTTTGGTCAACCCCATGTAAGTTATGGGTCAGTAACAGCTCACTTTTCAAAACGTGTTTTTCAGCCCGAAATAAACGCTTTTTTTCAGACAGCTGTATCCCTATGTAACTGCAAAGCTCAGAAGAGCCCACACACTCAGGTCTTAACCCCAGTGTGCTGAAAGTGTCAAAACATGTTTTTCAGCAGAAATAAACATGTTTCTGCAAGTTTGGTCAACCCCATGTAAGTTATGGGTCAGGAACAGCTCACTTTTCAAAACGTGTTTTTCAGCCCGAAATAAACGCTTTTTTTCAGAGAGCTGTATCCCTATGTAACTGCAAAGCTCAGAAGAGCCCACACACTCAGGTCTTAACCCCAGTGTGCTGAAAGTGTCAAAACATGTTTTTCAGCAGAAATAAACATGTTTCTGCAAGTTTGGTCAACCCCATGTAAGTTATGGGTCAGTAACAGCTCACTTTTCAAAACGTGTTTTTCAGCCCGAAATAAATGCGTTTTTTCAGACAGCTGTATCCCTCTGTAACTGCAAGGCTCAGAAGAGCCCACACACTCAGGTGTTAACCCCAGTGTGCTGAAAGTGTCAATACATATTTTTCAGCAGAAATAAATATGTTTCTGGAAGTTTGGTCAACCCCATGTAACTTATGGGGCAGTAACAGCTCACTTTTCAAAACGTGTTTTTCAGCCCGAAATAAACACGTTTTTTCAGACAGCTGTATCCCTATGTAACTGCAAAGCTCAGAAGAGCCCACACACTCAGGTCTTAACCCCAGTGTGCTGAAAGTGTCAAAACATGTTTTTCAGCAGAAATAAATATGTTTCTGCAAGTTTGGTCAACCCCATGTAAGATATGGGTCAGGAACAGCTCACTTTTCAAAACGTGTTTTTCAGCCCGAAATAAACGCTTTTTTTCAGAGAGCTGTATCCCTATGTAACTGCAAAGCTCAGAAGAGCCCACACACTCAGGTCTTAACCCCAGTGTGCTGAAAGTGTCAAAACATGTTTTTCAGCAGAAATAAACATGTTTCTGCAAGTTTGGTCAACCCCATGTAAGTTATGGGTCAGTAACAGCTCACTTTTCAAAACGTGTTTTTCAGCCCGAAATAAATGCGTTTTTTCAGACAGCTGTATCCCTCTGTAACTGCAAGGCTCAGAACAGCCCACACACTCAGGTGTTAACCCCAGTGTGCTGAAAGTGTCAATACATATTTTTCAGCAGAAATAAATATGTTTCTGCAAGTTTGGTCAACCCCATGTAAGTTATGGGTCAGTAACAGCTCACTTTTCAAAACGTGTTTTTCAGCCCGAAATAAACGCTTTTTTTCAGACAGCTGTATCCCTATGTAACTGCAAGGCTCAGAAGAGCCCACACACTCAGGTCTTAACCCCAGTGTTCTGAAAGTGTCAAAACGTGTTTTTCAGCAGAAATAAACATGTTTCTGCAAGTTTGGTCAACCCCATGTAACTTATGGGGCAGTAACAGCTCACTTTTCAAAACGTGTTTTTCAGCCCGAAATAAACACGTTTTTTCAGACAGCTGTATCCCTATGTAACTGCAAGGCTCAGAAGAGCCCACACACTCAGGTGTTAACCCCAGTGTGCTGAAAGTGTCAAAACATGTTTTTCAGCAGAAATAAACATGTTTCTGCAAGTTTGGTCAACCCCATGTAAGTTATGGGTCAGTAACAGCTCACTTTTCAAAACGTGTTTTTCAGCCCGAAATAAACGCTTTTTTTCAGACAGCTGTATCCCTATGTAACTGCAAAGCTCAGAAGAGCCCACACACTCAGGTCTTAACCCCAGTGTGCTGAAAGTGTCAAAACATGTTTTTCAGCAGAAATAAACATGTTTCTGCAAGTTTGGTCAACCCCATGTAACTTTTGGGGCAGTAACAGCTCACTTTTCAAAACGTGTTTTTCAGCCCGAAATAAACGCTTTTTTTCAGACAGCTGTATCCCTATGTAACTGCAAAGCTCAGAAGAGCCCACACACTCAGGTCTTAACCCCAGTGTGCTGAAAGTGTCAAAACATTTTTTTCAGCAGAAATAAACATGTTTCTGCAAGTTTGGTCAACCCCATGTAAGTTATGGGTCAGTAACAGCTCACTTTTCAAAACGTGTTTTTCAGCCCGAAATAAACACGTTTTTTCAGACAGCTGTATCCCTATGTAACTGCAAAGCTCAGAAGAGCCCACACACTCAGGTCTTAACCCCAGTGTGCTGAAAGTGTCAAAACATGTTTTTCAATAGAAATAAACATGTTTCTGCAAGTTTGGTCAACCCCATGTAAGTTATGGGTCAGTAACAGCTCACTTTTCAAAACGTGTTTTTCAGCCCGAAATAAACGCGTTTTTCCAGACAGCTGTATCCCTATGTAACTGCAAGGCTCAGAAGAGCCCACACACTCAGGTCTTAACCCCAGTGTGCTGAAAGTGTCAAAACGTGTTTTTCAGCAGAAATAAACATGTTTCTGCAAGTTTGGTCAACCCCATGTAACTTATGGGGCAGTAACAGCTCACTTTTCAAAACGTATTTTTCAGTCCGAAATAAACACGTTTTTTCAGACAGCTGTATCCCTATGTAACTGCAAGGCTCAGAAGAGCCCACACACTCAGGTGTTAACCCCAGTGTGCTGAAAGTGTCAAAACATGTTTTTCAGCAGAAATAAACATGTTTCTGCAAGTTTGGTCAACCCCATGTAAGTTATGGGTCAGTAACAGCTCACTTTTCAAAACGTGTTTTTCAGCCCGAAATAAACGCTTTTTTTCAGACAGCTGTATCCCTATGTAACTGCAAAGCTCAGAAGAGCCCACACACTCAGGTCTTAACCCCAGTGTGCTGAAAGTGTCAAAACATGTTTTTCAGCAGAAATAAACATGTTTCTGCAAGTTTGGTCAACCCCATGTAAGTTATGGGTCAGTAACAGCTCACTTTTCAAAACGTGTTTTTCAGCCCGAAATAAACGCTTTTTTTCAGACAGCTGTATCCCTATGTAACTGCAAAGCTCAGAAGAGCCCACACACTCAGGTCTTAACCCCAGTGTGCTGAAAGTGTCAAAACATGTTTTTCAGCAGAAATAAACATGTTTCTGCAAGTTTGGTCAACCCCATGTAAGTTATTGGTCAGTAACAGCTCACTTTTCAAAACGTGTTTTTCAGCCCGAAATAAACGCTTTTTTTCAGACAGCTGTATCCCTATGTAACTGCAAAGCTCAGAAGAGCCCACACACTCAGGTCTTAACCCCAGTGTGCTGAAAGTGTCAAAACATGTTTTTCAGCAGAAATAAACATGTTTCTGCAAGTTTGGTCAACCCCATGTAAGTTATGGGTCAGTAACAGCTCACTTTTCAAAACGTGTTTTTCAGCCCGAAATAAACGCTTTTTTTCAGACAGCTGTATCCCTATGTAACTGCAAAGCTCAGAAGAGCCCACACACTCAGGTCTTAACCCCAGTGTGCTGAAAGTGTCAAAACATGTTTTTCAGCAGAAATAAACATGTTTCTGCAAGTTTGGTCAACCCCATGTAAGTTATGGGTCAGTAACAGCTCACTTTTCAAAACGTGTTTTTCAG
Source organism: Lepisosteus oculatus (assembly GCF_040954835.1). Lineage (NCBI taxonomy): Eukaryota > Metazoa > Chordata > Actinopteri > Semionotiformes > Lepisosteidae > Lepisosteus > Lepisosteus oculatus. The sequence continues at coordinate 69,288 of NW_027167886.1, forward strand.
CCCGAAATAAACACGTTTTTTCAGACAGCTGTATCCCTATGTAACTGCAAGGCTCAGAAGAGCCCACACACTCAGGTCTTAACCCCAGTGTGCTGAAAGTGTCAAAACATGTTTTTCAGCAGAAATAAACATGTTTCTGCAAGTTTGGTCAACCCCATGTAAGTTATGGGTCAGTAACAGCTCACTTTTCAAAACGTGTTTTTCAGCCCGAAATAAACACGTTTTTTCAGACAGCTGTATCCCTATGTAACTGCAAAGCTCAGAAGAGCCCACACACTCAGGTCTTAACCCCAGTGTGCTGAAAGTGTCAAAACGTGTTTTTCAGCAGAAATAAACATGTTTCTGCAAGTTTGGTCAACCCCATGTAAGTTATGGGTCAGTAACAGCTCACTTTTCAAAACGTGTTTTTCAGCCCGAAATAAACGCTTTTTTTCAGACAGCTGTATCCCTATGTAACTGCAAGGCTCAGAAGAGCCCACACACTCAGGTCTTAACCCCAGTGTGCTGAAAGTGTCAAAACATGTTTTTCAGCAGAAATAAACATGTTTCTGCAAGTTTGGTCAACCCCATGTAACTTATGGGGCAGTAACAGCTCACCTTTCAAAACGTGTTTTTCAGACCGAAATAAACACGTTTTATCAGACAGCTGTATCCCTATGTAACTGCAAGGCTCAGAAGAGCCCACACACTCAGGTCTTAACCCCAGTGTGCTGAAAGTGTCAAAACATGTTTTTCAGCAGAAATAAACATGTTTCTGCAAGTTTGGTCAACCCCATGTAAGTTATGGGTCAGGAACAGCTCACTTTTCAAAACGTGTTTTTCAGCCCGAAATAAACGCTTTTTTTCAGAGAGCTGTATCCCTATGTAACTGCAAAGCTCAGAAGAGCCCACACACTCAGGTCTTAACCCCAGTGTGCTGAAAGTGTCAAAACATGTTTTTCAGCAGAAATAAACATGTTTCTGCAAGTTTGGTCAACCCCATGTAAGTTATGGGTCAGTAACAGCTCACTTTTCAAAACGTGTTTTTCAGCCCGAAATAAATGCGTTTTTTCAGACAGCTGTATCCCTCTGTAACTGCAAGGCTCAGAAGAGCCCACACACTCAGGTGTTAACCCCAGTGTGCTGAAAGTGTCAATACATATTTTTCAGCAGAAATAAATATGTTTCTGCAAGTTTGGTCAACCCCATGTAAGTTATGGGTCAGTAACAGCTCACTTTTCAAAACGTGTTTTTCAGCCCGAAATAAACGCTTTTTTTCAGACAGCTGTATCCCTATGTAACTGCAAGGCTCAGAAGAGCCCACACACTCAGGTCTTAACCCCAGTGTTCTGAAAGTGTCAAAACGTGTTTTTCAGCAGAAATAAACATGTTTCTGCAAGTTTGGTCAACCCCATGTAACTTATGGGGCAGTAACAGCTCACTTTTCAAAACGTGTTTTTCAGCCCGAAATAAACACGTTTTTTCAGACAGCTGTATCCCTATGTAACTGCAAGGCTCAGAAGAGCCCACACACTCAGGTGTTAACCCCAGTGTGCTGAAAGTGTCAAAACATGTTTTTCAGCAGAAATAAACATGTTTCTGCAAGTTTGGTCAACCCCATGTAAGTTATGGGTCAGTAACAGCTCACTTTTCAAAACGTGTTTTTCAGCCCGAAATAAACGCTTTTTTTCAGACAGCTGTATCCCTATGTAACTGCAAAGCTCAGAAGAGCCCACACACTCAGGTCTTAACCCCAGTGTGCTGAAAGTGTCAAAACATGTTTTTCAGCAGAAATAAACATGTTTCTGCAAGTTTGGTCAACCCCATGTAACTTTTGGGGCAGTAACAGCTCACTTTTCAAAACTTGTTTTTCAGCCCGAAATAAACGCTTTTTTTCAGACAGCTGTATCCCTATGTAACTGCAAAGCTCAGAAGAGCCCACACACTCAGGTCTTAACCCCAGTGTGCTGAAAGTGTCAAAACATTTTTTTCAGCAGAAATAAACATGTTTCTGCAAGTTTGGTCAACCCCATGTAAGTTATGGGTCAGTAACAGCTCACTTTTCAAAACGTGTTTTTCAGCCCGAAATAAACACGTTTTTTCAGACAGCTGTATCCCTATGTAACTGCAAAGCTCAGAAGAGCCCACACACTGAGGTCTTAACCCCAGTGTGCTGAAAGTGTCAAAACATGTTTTTCAATAGAAATAAACATGTTTCTGCAAGTTTGGTCAACCCCATGTAAGTTATGGGTCAGTAACAGCTCACTTTTCAAAACGTGTTTTTCAGCCCGAAATAAACGCGTTTTTCCAGACAGCTGTATCCCTATGTAACTGCAAGGCTCAGAAGAGCCCACACACTCAGGTCTTAACCCCAGTGTGCTGAAAGTGTCAAAACGTGTTTTTCAGCAGAAATAAACATGTTTCTGCAAGTTTGGTCAACCCCATGTAACTTATGGGGCAGTAACAGCTCACTTTTCAAAACGTATTTTTCAGTCCGAAATAAACACGTTTTTTCAGACAGCTGTATCCCTATGTAACTGCAAGGCTCAGAAGAGCCCACACACTCAGGTGTTAACCCCAGTGTGCTGAAAGTGTCAAAACATTTTTTTCAGCAGAAATAAACATGTTTCTGCAAGTTTGGTCAACCCCATGTAAGTTATGGGTCAGTAACAGCTCACTTTTCAAAACGTGTTTTTCAGCCCGAAATAAACACGTTTTTTCAGACAGCTGTATCCCTATGTAACTGCAAAGCTCAGAAGAGCCCACACACTGAGGTCTTAACCCCAGTGTGCTGAAAGTGTCAAAACATGTTTTTCAATAGAAATAAACATGTTTCTGCAAGTTTGGTCAACCCCATGTAAGTTATGGGTCAGTAACAGCTCACTTTTCAAAACGTGTTTTTCAGCCCGAAATAAACGCGTTTTTCCAGACAGCTGTATCCCTATGTAACTGCAAGGCTCAGAAGAGCCCACACACTCAGGTCTTAACCCCAGTGTGCTGAAAGTGTCAAAACGTGTTTTTCAGCAGAAATAAACATGTTTCTGCAAGTTTGGTCAACCCCATGTAACTTATGGGGCAGTAACAGCTCACTTTTCAAAACGTATTTTTCAGTCCGAAATAAACACGTTTTTTCAGACAGCTGTATCCCTATGTAACTGCAAGGCTCAGAAGAGCCCACACACTCAGGTGTTAACCCCAGTGTGCTGAAAGTGTCAAAACATGTTTTTCAGCAGAAATAAACATGTTTCTGCAAGTTTGGTCAACCCCATGTAAGTTATGGGTCAGTAACAGCTCACTTTTCAAAACGTGTTTTTCAGCCCGAAATAAACGCTTTTTTTCAGACAGCTGTATCCCTATGTAACTGCAAAGCTCAGAAGAGCCCACACACTCAGGTCTTAACCCCAGTGTGCTGAAAGTGTCAAAACATGTTTCTCAGCAGAAATAAACATGTTTCTGCAAGTTTGGTCAACCCCATGTAAGTTATGGGTCAGTAACAGCTCACTTTTCAAAACGTGTTTTTCAGCCCGAAATAAACGCTTTTTTTCAGACAGCTGTATCCCTATGTAACTGCAAAGCTCAGAAGAGCCCAACCACTCAGGTCTTAACCCCAGTGTGCTGAAAGTGTCAAAACATGTTTTTCAGCAGAAATAAACATGTTTCTGCAAGTTTGGTCAACCCCATGTAAGTTATGGGTCAGTAACAGCTCACTTTTCAAAACGTGTTTTTCAGCCCGAAATAAACGCTTTTTTTCAGACAGCTGTATCCCTATGTAACTGCAAAGCTCAGAAGAGCCCACACACTCAGGTCTTAACCCCAGTGTGCTGAAAGTGTCAAAACATGTTTTTCAGCAGAAATAAACATGTTTCTGCAAGTTTGGTCAACCCCATGTAAGTTATGGGTCAGGAACAGCTCACTTTTCAAAACGTGTTTTTCAGCCCGAAATAAACGCTTTTTTTCAGAGAGCTGTATCCCTATGTAACTGCAAAGCTCAGAAGAGCCCACACACTCAGGTCTTAACCCCAGTGTGCTGAAAGTGTCAAAACATGTTTTTCAGCAGAAATAAACATGTTTCTGCAAGTTTGGTCAACCCCATGTAAGTTATGGGTCAGTAACAGCTCACTTTTCAAAACGTGTTTTTCAGCCCGAAATAAACACGTTTTTTCAGACAGCTGTATCCCTATGTAACTGCAAGGCTCAGAAGAGCCCACACACTCAGGTCTTAACCCCAGTGTGCTGAAAGTGTCAAAACATGTTTTTCAGCAGAAATAAACATGTTTCTGCAAGTTTGGTCAACCCCATGTAAGTTATGGGTCAGTAACAGCTCACTTTTCAAAACGTGTTTTTCAGCCCGAAATAAACACGTTTTTTCAGACAGCTGTATCCCTATGTAACTGCAAAGCTCAGAAGAGCCCACACACTCAGGTCTTAACCCCAGTGTGCTGAAAGTGTCAAAACGTGTTTTTCAGCAGAAATAAACATGTTTCTGCAAGTTTGGTCAACCCCATGTAAGTTATGGGTCAGTAACAGCTCACTTTTCAAAACGTGTTTTTCAGCCCGAAATAAACGCTTTTTTTCAGACAGCTGTATCCCTATGTAACTGCAAGGCTCAGAAGAGCCCACACACTCAGGTCTTAACCCCAGTGTGCTGAAAGTGTCAAAACATGTTTTTCAGCAGAAATAAACATGTTTCTGCAAGTTTGGTCAACCCCATGTAACTTATGGGGCAGTAACAGCTCACCTTTCAAAACGTGTTTTTCAGACCGAAATAAACACGTTTTATCAGACAGCTGTATCCCTATGTAACTGCAAGGCTCAGAAGAGCCCACACACTCAGGTCTTAACCCCAGTGTGCTGAAAGTGTCAAAACATGTTTTTCAGCAGAAATAAACATGTTTCTGCAAGTTTGGTCAACCCCATGTAAGTTATGGGTCAGTAACAGCTCACTTTTCAAAATGTGTTTTTCAGCCCGAAATAAACGCTTTTTTTCAGACAGCTGTATCCCTATGTAACTGCAAAGCTCAGAAGAGCCCACACACTCAGGTCTTAACCCCAGTGTGCTGAAAGTGTCAAAACATGTTTTTCAGCAGAAATAAACATGTTTCTGCAAGTTTGGTCAACCCCATGTAAGTTATGGGTCAGTAACAGCTCACTTTTCAAAACGTGTTTTTCAGCCCGAAATAAACACGTTTTTTCAGACAGCTGTATCCCTATGTAACTGCAAAGCTCAGAAGAGCCCACACACTCAGGTCTTAACCCCAGTGTGCTGAAAGTGTCAAAACATGTTTTTCAGCAGAAATAAACATGTTTCTGCAAGTTTGGTCAACCCCATGTGTTATGGGTCAGTAACAGCTCACTTTTCAAAACGTGTTTTTCAGCCCGAAATAAACGCGTTTTTTCAGACAGCTGTATCCCTATGTAACTGCAAGGCTCAGAAGAGCCCACACACTCAGGTCTTAACCCCAGTGTGCTGAAAGTGTCAAAACGTGTTTTTCAGCAGAAATAAACATGTTTCTGCAAGTTTGGTCAACCCCATGTAACTTATGGGGCAGTAACAGCTCACTTTTCAAAACGTGTTTTTCAGCCCGAAATAAACACGTTTTTTCAGACAGCTGTATCCCTATGTAACTGCAAGGCTCAGAAGAGCCCACACACTCAGGTGTTAACCCCAGTGTGCTGAAAGTGTCAAAACATGTTTTTCAGCAGAAATAAACATGTTTCTGCAAGTTTGGTCAACCCCATGTAAGTTATGGGTCAGTAACAGCTCACTTTTCAAAACGTCTTTTTCAGCCCGAAATAAACGCGTTTTTTCAGACAGCTGTATCCCTCTGTAACTGCAAGGCTCAGAAGAGCCCACACACTCAGGTTTTAACCCCAGTGTGCTGAAAGTGTCAATACATATTTTTCAGCAGAAATAAATATGTTTCTGCAAGTTTGGTCAACCCCATGTAAGTTATGGGTCAGTAACAGCTCACTTTTCAAAACGTGTTTTTCAGCCCGAAATAAACGCTTTTTTTCAGACAGCTGTATCCCTATGTAACTGCAAGGCTCAGAAGAGCCCACACACTCAGGTCTTAACCCCAGTGTTCTGAAAGTGTCAAAACGTGTTTTTCAGCAGAAATAAACATGTTTCTGCAAGTTTGGTCAACCCCATGTAACTTATGGGGCAGTAACAGCTCACTTTTCAAAACGTGTTTTTCAGCCCGAAATAAACACGTTTTTTCAGACAGCTGTATCCCTATGTAACTGCAAGGCTCAGAAGAGCCCACACACTCAGGTGTTAACCCCAGTGTGCTGAAAGTGTCAAAACATGTTTTTCAGCAGAAATAAACATGTTTCTGCAAGTTTGGTCAACCCCATGTAAGTTATGGGTCAGTAACAGCTCACTTTTCAAAACGTGTTTTTCAGCCCGAAATAAACGCTTTTTTTCAGACAGCTGTATCCCTATGTAACTGCAAAGCTCAGAAGAGCCCACACACTCAGGTCTTAACCCCAGTGTGCTGAAAGTGTCAAAACATGTTTTTCAGCAGAAATAAACATGTTTCTGCAAGTTTGGTCAACCCCATGTAACTTTTGGGGCAGTAACAGCTCACTTTTCAAAACGTGTTTTTCAGCCCGAAATAAACGCTTTTTTTCAGACAGCTGTATCCCTATGTAACTGCAAAGCTCAGAAGAGCCCACACACTCAGGTCTTAACCCCAGTGTGCTGAAAGTGTCAAAACATGTTTTTCAGCAGAAATAAACATGTTTCTGCAAGTTTGGTCAACCCCATGTAAGTTATGGGTCAGTAACAGCTCACTTTTCAAAACGTGTTTTTCAGCCCGAAATAAACACGTTTTTTCAGACAGCTGTATCCCTATGTAACTGCAAAGCTCAGAAGAGCCCACACACTCAGGTCTTAACCCCAGTGTGCTGAAAGTGTCAAAACATGTTTTTCAGCAGAAATAAACATGTTTCTGCAAGTTTGGTCAACCCCATGTAAGTTATGGGTCAGTAACAGCTCACTTTTCAAAACGTGTTTTTCAGCCCGAAATAAACGCGTTTTTCCAGACAGCTGTATCCCTATGTAACTGCAAGGCTCAGAAGAGCCCACACACTCAGGTCTTAACCCCAGTGTGCTGAAAGTGTCAAAACGTGTTTTTCAGCAGAAATAAACATGTTTCTGCAAGTTTGGTCAACCCCATGTAACTTATGGGGCAGTAACAGCTCACTTTTCAAAACGTATTTTTCAGTCCGAAATAAACACGTTTTTTCAGACAGCTGTATCCCTATGTAACTGCAAGGCTCAGAAGAGCCCACACACTCAGGTGTTAACCCCAGTGTGCTGAAAGTGTCAAAACATGTTTTTCAGCAGAAATAAACATGTTTCTGCAAGTTTGGTCAACCCCATGTAAGTTATGGGTCAGTAACAGCTCACTTTTCAAAACGTGTTTTTCAGCCCGAAATAAACGCTTTTTTTCAGACAGCTGTATCCCTATGTAACTGCAAAGCTCAGAAAAGCCCACACACTCAGGTCTTAACCCCAGTGTGCTGAAAGTGTCAAAACATGTTTTTCAGCAGAAATAAACATGTTTCTGCAAGTTTGGTCAACCCCATGTAAGTTATGGGTCAGTAACAGCTCACTTTTCAAAACGTGTTTTTCAGCCCGAAATAAACGCTTTTTTTCAGACAGCTGTATCCCTATGTAACTGCAAAGCTCAGAAGAGCCCACACACTCAGGTCTTAACCCCAGTGTGCTGAAAGTGTCAAAACATGTTTTTCAGCAGAAATAAACATGTTTCTGCAAGTTTGGTCAACCCCATGTAAGTTATGGGTCAGTAACAGCTCACTTTTCAAAACGTGTTTTTCAGCCCGAAATAAACGCTTTTTTTCAGACAGCTGTATCCCTATGTAACTGCAAAGCTCAGAAGAGCCCACACACTCAGGTCTTAACCCCAGTGTGCTGAAAGTGTCAAAACATGTTTTTCAGCAGAAATAAACATGTTTCTGCAAGTTTGGTCAACCCCATGTAAGTTATGGGTCAGTAACAGCTCACTTTTCAAAACGTGTTTTTCAGCCCGAAATAAACACGTTTTTTCAGACAGCTGTATCCCTATGTAACTGCAAAGCTCAGAAGAGCCCACACACTCAGGTCTTAACCCCAGTGTGCTGAAAGTGTCAAAACGTGTTTTTCAGCAGAAATAAACATGTTTCTGCAAGTTTGGTCAACCCCATGTAAGTTATGGGTCAGTAACAGCTCACTTTTCAAAACGTGTTTTTCAGCCCGAAATAAACGCTTTTTTTCAGACAGCTGTATCCCTATGTAACTGCAAGGCTCAGAAGAGCCCACACACTCAGGTCTTAACCCCAGTGTGCTGAAAGTGTCAAAACATGTTTTTCAGCAGAAATAAACATGTTTCTGCAAGTTTGGTCAACCCCATGTAACTTATGGGGCAGTAACAGCTCACCTTTCAAAACGTGTTTTTCAGACCGAAATAAACACGTTTTATCAGACAGCTGTATCCCTATGTAACTGCAAGGCTCAGAAGAGCCCACACACTCAGGTCTTAACCCCAGTGTGCTGAAAGTGTCAAAACATGTTTTTCAGCAGAAATAAACATGTTTCTGCAAGTTTGGTCAACACCCCTGTAAGTTATGGGTCAGTAACAGCTCACTTTTCAAAATGTGTTTTTCAGCCCGAAATAAACGCTTTTTTTCAGACAGCTGTATCCCTATGTAACTGCAAAGCTCAGAAGAGCCCACACACTCAGGTCTTAACCCCAGTGTGCTGAAAGTGTCAAAACATGTTTTTCAGCAGAAATAAACATGTTTCTGCAAGTTTGGTCAACCCCATGTAAGTTATGGGTCAGTAACAGCTCACTTTTCAAAACGTGTTTTTCAGCCCGAAATAAACACGTTTTTTCAGACAGCTGTATCCCTATGTAACTGCAAAGCTCAGAAGAGCCCACACACTCAGGTCTTAACCCCAGTGTGCTGAAAGTGTCAAAACATGTTTTTCAGCAGAAATAAACATGTTTCTGCAAGTTTGGTCAACCCCATGTGTTATGGGTCAGTAACAGCTCACTTTTCAAAACGTGTTTTTCAGCCCGAAATAAACGCGTTTTTTCAGACAGCTGTATCCCTATGTAACTGCAAGGCTCAGAAGAGCCCACACACTCAGGTCTTAACCCCAGTGTGCTGAAAGTGTCAAAACGTGTTTTTCAGCAGAAATAAACATGTTTCTGCAAGTTTGGTCAACCCCATGTAACTTATGGGGCAGTAACAGCTCACTTTTCAAAACGTGTTTTTCAGCCCGAAATAAACACGTTTTTTCAGACAGCTGTATCCCTATGTAACTGCAAGGCTCAGAAGAGCCCACACACTCAGGTGTTAACCCCAGTGTGCTGAAAGTGTCAAAACATGTTTTTCAGCAGAAATAAACATGTTTCTGCAAGTTTGGTCAACCCCATGTAAGTTATGGGTCAGTAACAGCTCACTTTTCAAAACGTCTTTTTCAGCCCGAAATAAACGCTTTTTTTCAGACAGCTGTATCCCTATGTAACTGCAAAGCTCAGAAGAGCCCACACACTCAGGTCTTAACCCCAGTGTGCTGAAAGTGTCAAAACATGTTTTTCAGCAGAAATAAACATGTTTCTGCAAGTTTGGTCAACCCCATGTAAGTTATGGGTCAGTAACAGCTCACTTTTCAAAACGTGTTTTTCAGCCCGAAATAAACGCTTTTTTTCAGACAGCTGTATCCCTATGTAACTGCAAAGCTCAGAAGAGCCCACACACTCAGGTCTTAACCCCAGTGTGCTGAAAGTGTCAAAACATGTTTTTCAGCAGAAATAAACATGTTTCTGCAAGTTTGGTCAACCCCATGTAAGTTATGGGTCAGTAACAGCTCACTTTTCAAAACGTGTTTTTCAGCCCGAAATAAACGCTTTTTTTCAGACAGCTGTATCCCTATGTAACTGCAAAGCTCAGAAGAGCCCACACACTCAGGTCTTAACCCCAGTGTGCTGAAAGTGTCAAAACATGTTTTTCAGCAGAAATAAACATGTTTCTGCAAGTTTGGTCAACCCCATGTAAGTTATGGGTCAGGAACAGCTCACTTTTCAAAACGTGTTTTTCAGCCCGAAATAAACGCTTTTTTTCAGAGAGCTGTATCCCTATGTAACTGCAAAGCTCAGAAGAGCCCACACACTCAGGTCTTAACCCAGTGTGCTGAAAGTGTCAAAACATGTTTTTCAGCAGAAATAAACATGTTTCTGCAAGTTTGGTCAACCCCATGTAAGTTATGGGTCAGTAACAGCTCACTTTTCAAAACGTGTTTTTCAGCCCGAAATAAATGCGTTTTTTCAGACAGCTGTATCCCTCTGTAACTGCAAGGCTCAGAAGAGCCCACACACTCAGGTGGTAACCCCAGTGTGCTGAAAGTGTCAATACATATTTTTCAGCAGAAATAAATATGTTTCTGGAAGTTTGGTCAACCCCATGTAACTTATGGGGCAGTAACAGCTCACTTTTCAAAACGTGTTTTTCAGCCCGAAATAAACACGTTTTTTCAGACAGCTGTATCCCTATGTAACTGCAAAGCTCAGAAGAGCCCACACACTCAGGTCTTAACCCCAGTGTGCTGAAAGTGTCAAAACATGTTTTTCAGCAGAAATAAACATGTTTCTGCAAGTTTGGTCAACCCCATGTAAGTTATGGGTCAGTAACAGCTCACTTTTCAAAACGTGTTTTTCAGCCCGAAATAAACGCTTTTTTTCAGACAGCTGTATCCCTATGTAACTGCAAAGCTCAGAAGAGCCCACACACTCAGGTCTTAACCCCAGTGTGCTGAAAGTGTCAAAACATGTTTTTCAGCAGAAATAAACATGTTTCTGCAAGTTTGGTCAACCCCATGTAAGTTATGGGTCAGTAACAGCTCACTTTTCAAAACGTGTTTTTCAGCCCGAAATAAACGCTTTTTTTCAGACAGCTGTATCCCTATGTAACTGCAAAGCTCAGAAGAGCCCACACACTCAGGTCTTAACCCCAGTGTGCTGAAAGTGTCAAAACATGTTTTTCAGCAGAAATAAACATGTTTCTGCAAGTTTGGTCAACCCCATGTAAGTTATGGGTCAGTAACAGCTCACTTTTCAAAACGTGTTTTTCAGCCCGAAATAAACGCTTTTTTTCAGACAGCTGTATCCCTATGTAACTGCAAAGCTCAGAAGAGCCCACACACTCAGGTGTTAACCCCAGTGTGCTGAAAGTGTCAAAACATGTTTTTCAGCAGAAATAAACATGTTTCTGCAAGTTTGGTCAACCCCATGTAAGTTATGGGTCAGGAACAGCTCACTTTTCAAAACGTGTTTTTCAGCCCGAAATAAACGCTTTTTTTCAGAGAGCTGTATCCCTATGTAACTGCAAAGCTCAGAAGAGCCCACACACTCAGGTCTTAACCCCAGTGTGCTGAAAGTGTCAAAACATGTTTTTCAGCAAAAATAAACATGTTTCTGCAAGTTTGGTCAACCCCATGTAAGTTATAGGTCAGTAACAGCTCACTTTTCAAAACGTGTTTTTCAGCCCGAAATAAACGCTTTTTTTCAGAGAGCTGTATCCCTATGTAACTGCAAAGCTCAGAAGAGCCCACACACTCAGGTCTTAACCCCAGTGTGCTGAAAGTGTCAAAACATGTTTTTCAGCAGAAATAAACATGTTTCTGCAAGTTTGGTCAACCCCATGTAAGTTATGGGTCAGTAACAGCTCACTTTTCAAAACGTGTTTTTCAGCCCGAAATAAATGCGTTTTTTCAGACAGCTGTATCGCTCTGTAACTGCAAGGCTCAGAAGAGCCCACACACTCAGGTGTTAACCCCAGTGTGCTGAAAGTGTCAATACATATTTTTCAGCAGAAATAAATATGTTTCTGGAAGTTTGGTCAACCCCATGTAACTTATGGGGCAGTAACAGCTCACTTTTCAAAACGTGTTTTTCAGCCCGAAATAAACACGTTTTTTCAGACAGCTGTATCCCTATGTAACTGCAAAGCTCAGAAGAGCCCACACACTCAGGTCTTAACCCCAGTGTGCTGAAAGTGTCAAAACATGTTTTTCAGCAGAAATAAACATGTTTCTGCAAGTTTGGTCAACCCCATGTAAGTTATGGGTCAGTAACAGCTCACTTTTCAAAACGTGTTTTTCAGCCCGAAATAAACGCTTTTTTTCAGACAGCTGTATCCCTATGTAACTGCAAAGCTCAGAAGAGCCCACACACTCAGGTCTTAACCCCAGTGTGCTGAAAGTGTCAAAACATGTTTTTCAGCAGAAATAAACATGTTTCTGCAAGTTTGGTCAACCCCATGTAGTTATGGGTCAGTAACAGCTCACTTTTCAAAACGTGTTTTTCAGCCCGAAATAAACGCTTTTTTTCAGACAGCTGTATCCCTATGTAACTGCAAAGCTCAGAAGAGCCCACACACTCAGGTCTTAACCCCAGTGTGCTGAAAGTGTCAAAACATGTTTTTCAGCAGAAATAAACATGTTTCTGCAAGTTTGGTCAACCCCATGTAAGTTATGGGTCAGTAACAGCTCACTTTTCAAAACGTGTTTTTCAGCCCGAAATAAACGCTTTTTTTCAGACAGCTGTATCCCTATGTAACTGCAAAGCTCAGAAGAGCCCACACACTCAGGTCTTAACCCCAGTGTGCTGAAAGTGTCAAAACATGTTTTTCAGCAGAAATAAACATGTTTCTGCAAGTTTGGTCAACCCCATGTAAGTTATGGGTCAGTAACAGCTCACTTTTCAAAACGTGTTTTTCAGCCCGAAATAAACGCTTTTTTTCAGAGAGCTGTATCCCTATGTAACTGCAAAGCTCAGAAGAGCCCACACACTCAGGTCTTAACCCCAGTGTGCTGAAAGTGTCAAAACATGTTTTTCAGCAGAAATAAACATGTTTCTGCAAGTTTGGTCAACCCCATGTAAGTTATGGGTCAGTAACAGCTCACTTTCAAAACGTGTTTTTCAGCCCGAAATAAACACGTTTTTTCAGACAGCTGTATCCCTCTGTAACTGCAAGGCTCAGAAGAGCCCACACACTCAGGTGTTAACCCCAGTGTGCTGAAAGTGTCAATACATATTTTTCAGCAGAAATAAATATGTTTCTGGAAGTTTGGTCAACCCCATGTAACTTATGGGGCAGTAACAGCTCACTTTTCAAAACGTGTTTTTCAGCCCGAAATAAACACGTTTTTTCAGACAGCTGTATCCCTATGTAACTGCAAAGCTCAGAAGAGCCCACACACTCAGGTCTTAACCCCAGTGTGCTGAAAGTGTCAAAACATGTTTTTCAGCAGAAAGAAACATGTTTCTGCAAGTTTGGTCAACCCCATGTAAGTTATGGGTCAGTAACAGCTCACTTTTCAAAACGTGTTTTTCAGCCCGAAATAAACGCTTTTTTTCAGACAGCTGTATCCCTATGTAACTGCAAAGCTCAGAAGAGCCCACACACTCAGGTCTTAACCCCAGTGTGCTGAAAGTGTCAAAACATGTTTTTCAGCAGAAATAAACATGTTTCTGCAAGTTTGGTCAACCCCATGTAAGTTATGGGTCAGTAACAGCTCACTTTTCAAAACGTGTTTTTCAGCCCGAAATAAACGCTTTTTTTCAGACAGCTGTATCCCTATGTAACTGCAAAGCTCAGAAGAGCCCACACACTCAGGTCTTAACCCCAGTGTGCTGAAAGTGTCAAAACATGTTTTTCAGCAGAAATAAACATGTTTCTGCAAGTTTGGTCAACCCCATGTAAGTTATGGGTCAGTAACAGCTCACTTTTCAAAACGTGTTTTTCAGCCCGAAATAAACGCTTTTTTTCAGACAGCTGTATCCCTATGTAACTGCAAAGCTCAGAAGAGCCCACACACTCAGGTCTTAACCCCAGTGTGCTGAAAGTGTCAAAACATGTTTTTCAGCAGAAATAAACATGTTTCTGCAAGTTTGGTCAACCCCATGTAAGTTATGGGTCAGTAACAGCTCACTTTTCAAAACGTGTTTTTCAGCCCGAAATAAACGCTTTTTTTCAGACAGCTGTATCCCTATGTAACTGCAAAGCTCAGAAGAGCCCACATACTCAGGTCTTAACCCCAGTGTGCTGAAAGTGTCAAAACATGTTTTTCAGCAGAAATAAACATGTTTCTGCAAGTTTGGTCAACCCCATGTAAGTTATGGGTCAGGAACAGCTCACTTTTCAAAACGTGTTTTCAGCCCGAAATAAACGCTTTTTTTCAGAGAGCTGTATCCCTATGTAACTGCAAAGCTCAGAAGAGCCCACACACTCAGGTCTTAACCCCAGTGTGCTGAAAGTGTCAAAACATGTTTTTCAGCAGAAATAAACATGTTTCTGCAAGTTTGGTCAACCCCATGTAAGTTATGGGTCAGTAACAGCTCACTTTTCAAAACGTGTTTTTCAGCCCGAAATAAATGCGTTTTTTCAGACAGCTGTATCCCTCTGTAACTGCAAGGCTCAGAAGAGCCCACACACTCAGGTGTTAACCCCAGTGTGCTGAAAGTGTCAATACATATTTTTCAGCAGAAATAAATATGTTTCTGGAAGTTTGGTCAACCCCATGTAACTTATGGGGCAGTAACAGCTCACTTTTCAAAACATGTTTTTCAGCCGAAATAAACACGTTTTTTCAGACAGCTGTATCCCTATGTAACTGCAAAGCTCAGAAGAGCCCACACACTCAGGTCTTAACCCCAGTGTGCTGAAAGTGTCAAAACATGTTTTTCAGCAGAAATAAACATGTTTCTGCAAGTTTGGTCAACCCCATGTAAGTTATAGGTCAGTAACAGCTCACTTTTCAAAACGTGTTTTTCAGCCCGAAATAAACACGTTTTTTCAGACAGCTGTATCCCTATGTAACTGCAAAGCTCAGAAGAGCCCCACACACTCAGGTCTTAACCCCAGTGTGCTGAAAGTGTCAAAACATGTTTTTCAGCAGAAATAAACATGTTTCTGCAAGCTTGGTCAACCCCATGTAAGTTATGGGTCAGTAACAGCTCACTTTTCAAAACGTGTTTTTCAGCCCGAAATAAACGCTTTTTTTCAGACAGCTGTATCCCTATGTAACTGCAAGGCTCAGAAGAGCCCACACACTCAGGTCTTAACCCCAGTGTTCTGAAAGTGTCAAAACGTGTTTTTTCAGCAGAAATAAACATGTTTCTGCAAGTTTGGTCAACCCCATGTAACTTATGGGGCAGTAACAGCTCACTTTTCAAAACGTGTTTTTCAGCCCGAAATAAACACGTTTTTTCAGACAGCTGTATCCCTATGTAACTGCAAGGCTCAGAAGAGCCCACACACTCAGGTGTTAACCCCAGTGTGCTGAAAGTGTCAAAACATGTTTTTCAGCAGAAATAAACATGTTTCTGCAAGTTTGGTCAACCCCATGTAAGTTATGGGTCAGTAACAGCTCACTTTTCAAAACGTGTTTTTCAGCCCGAAATAAACGCTTTTTTTCAGACAGCTGTATCCCTATGTAACTGCAAAGCTCAGAAGAGCCCACACACTCAGGTCTTAACCCCAGTGTGCTGAAAGTGTCAAAACATGTTTTTCAGCAGAAATAAACATGTTTCTGCAAGTTTGGTCAACCCCATGTAACTTTTGGGGCAGTAACAGCTCACTTTTCAAAACGTGTTTTTCAGCCCGAAATAAACGCTTTTTTTCAGACAGCTGTATCCCTATGTAACTGCAAAGCTCAGAAGAGCCCACACACTCAGGTCTTAACCCCAGTGTGCTGAAAGTGTCAAAACATGTTTTTCAGCAGAAATAAACATGTTTCTGCAAGTTTGGTCAACCCCATGTAAGTTATGGGTCAGTAACAGCTCACTTTTCAAAACGTGTTTTTCAGCCCGAAATAAACGCGTTTTTCCAGACAGCTGTATCCCTATGTAACTGCAAGGCTCAGAAGAGCCCACACACTCAGGTCTTAACCCCAGTGTGCTGAAAGTGTCAAAACGTGTTTTTCAGCAGAAATAAACATGTTTCTGCAAGTTTGGTCAACCCCATGTAACTTATGGGGCAGTAACAGCTCACTTTTCAAAACGTATTTTTCAGTCCTGAAATAAACACGTTTTTTCAGACAGCTGTATCCCTATGTAACTGCAAGGCTCAGAAGAGCCCACACACTCAGGTGTTAACCCCAGTGTGCTGAAAGTGTCAAAACATGTTTTTCAGCAGAAATAAACATGTTTCTGCAAGTTTGGTCAACCCCATGTAAGTTATGGGTCAGTAACAGCTCACTTTTCAAAACGTGTTTTTCAGCCCGAAATAAACGCTTTTTTTCAGACAGCTGTATCCCTATGTAACTGCAAAGCTCAGAAGAGCCCACACACTCAGGTCTTAACCCCAGTGTGCTGAAAGTGTCAAAACATGTTTTTCAGCAGAAATAAACATGTTTCTGCAAGTTTGGTCAACCCCATGTAAGTTATGGGTCAGTAACAGCTCACTTTCAAAACGTGTTTTTCAGCCCGAAATAAACGCTTTTTTCAGACAGCTGTATCCCTATGTAACTGCAAAGCTCAGAAGAGCCCACACACTCAGGTCTTAACCCAGTGTGCTGAAAGTGTCAAAACATGTTTTTCAGCAGAAATAAACATGTTTCTGCAAGTTTGGTCAACCCCATGTAAGTTATGGGTCAGTAACAGCTCACTTTTCAAAACGTGTTTTTCAGCCCGAAATAAACGCTTTTTTCAGACAGCTGTATCCCTATGTAACTGCAAAGCTCAGAAGAGCCCACACACTCAGGTCTTAACCCCAGTGTGCTGAAAGTGTCAAAACATGTTTTTCAGCAGAAATAAACATGTTTCTGCAAGTTTGGTCAACCCCATGTAAGTTATGGGTCAGTAACAGCTCACTTTTCAAAACGTGTTTTTCAGCCCGAAATAAACGCTTTTTTTCAGACAGCTGTATCCCTATGTAACTGCAAAGCTCAGAAGAGCCCACACACTCAGGTCTTAACCCCAGTGTGCTGAAAGTGTCAAAACATGTTTTTCAGCAGAAATAAACATGTTTCTGCAAGTTTGGTCAACCCCATGTAACTTTTGGGGCAGTAACAGCTCACTTTTCAAAACGTGTTTTTCAGCCGAAATAAACGCTTTTTTCAGACAGCTGTATCCCTATGTAACTGCAAAGCTCAGAAGAGCCCACACACTCAGGTCTTAACCCCAGTGTGCTGAAAGTGTCAAAAACATGTTTTTCAGCAGAAATAAACATGTTTCTGCAAGTTTGGTCAACCCCATGTAAGTTATGGGTCAGTAACAGCTCACTTTTCAAAACGTGTTTTTCAGCCCGAAATAAACGCTTTTTTTCAGACAGCTGTATCCCTATGTAACTGCAAAGCTCAGAAGAGCCCACACACTCAGGTCTTAACCCCAGTGTGCTGAAAGTGTCAAAACATGTTTTTCAGCAGAAATAAACATGTTTCTGCAAGTTTGGTCAACCCCATGTAAGTTATGGGTCAGTAACAGCTCACTTTTCAAAACGTGTTTTTCAGCCCGAAATAAACACGTTTTTTCAGACAGCTGTATCCCTATGTAACTGCAAGGCTCAGAAGAGCCCACACCTCAGGTCTTAACCCCAGTGTGCTGAAAGTGTCAAAACATGTTTTTCAGCAGAAATAAACATGTTTCTGCAAGTTTGGTCAACCCCATGTAAGTTATGGGTCAGTAACAGCTCACTTTTCAAAACGTGTTTTTCAGCCCGAAATAAACACGTTTTTTCAGACAGCTGTATCCCTATGTAACTGCAAAGCTCAGAAGAGCCCACACACTCAGGTCTTAACCCCAGTGTGCTGAAAGTGTCAAAACATGTTTTTCAGCAGAAATAAACATGTTTCTGCAAGTTTGGTCAACCCCATGTAAGTTATGGGTCAGTAACAGCTCACTTTTCAAAACGTGTTTTTCAGCCCGAAATAAACGCTTTTTTTCAGACAGCTGTATCCCTATGTAACTGCAAAGCTCAGAAGAGCCCACACACTCAGGTCTTAACCCCAGTGTGCTGAAAGTGTCAAAACATGTTTTTCAGCAGAAATAAACATGTTTCTGCAAGTTTGGTCAACCCCATGTAAGTTATGGGTCAGTAACAGCTCACTTTTCAAAACGTGTTTTTCAGCCCGAAATAAACACGTTTTTTCAGACAGCTGTATCCCTATGTAACTGCAAAGCTCCAGAGAGCCCACACACTCAGGTCTTAACCCCAGTGTGCTGAAAGTGTCAAAACATGTTTTTCAGCAGAAATAAACATGTTTCTGCAAGTTTGGTCAACCCCATGTAAGTTATGGGTCAGTAACAGCTCACTTTTCAAAACGTGTTTTTCAGCCCGAAATAAACGTTTTTTCAGACAGCTGTATCCCTATGTAACTGCAAAGCTCAGAAGAGCCCACACACTCAGGTCTTAACCCCAGTGTGCTGAAAGTGTCAAAACATGTTTTTCAGCAGAAATAAACATGTTTCTGCAAGTTTGGTCAACCCCATGTAAGTTATGGGTCAGTAACAGCTCACTTTTCAAAACGTGTTTTTCAGCCCGAAATAAACACGTTTTTTCAGACAGCTGTATCCCTATGTAACTGCAAAGCTCAGAAGAGCCCACACACTCAGGTCTTAACCCCAGTGTGCTGAAAGTGTCAAAACATGTTTTTCAGCAGAAATAAACATGTTTCTGCAAGTTTGGTCAACCCCATGTAAGTTATGGGTCAGTAACAGCTCACTTTTCAAAACGTGTTTTTCAGCCCGAAATAAACGCTTTTTTTCAGACAGCTGTATCCCTATGTAACTGCAAAGCTCAGAAGAGCCCACACACTCAGGTCTTAACCCCAGTGTGCTGAAAGTGTCAAAACATGTTTTTCAGCAGAAATAAACATGTTTCTGCAAGTTTGGTCAACCCCATGTAAGTTATGGGTCAGTAACAGCTCACTTTTCAAAACGTGTTTTTCAGCCCGAAATAAACACGTTTTTTCAGACAGCTGTATCCCTATGTAACTGCAAGGCTCAGAAGAGCCCACACACTCAGGTCTTAACCCCAGTGTGCTGAAAGTGTCAAAACATGTTTTTCAGCAGAAATAAACATGTTTCTGCAAGTTTGGTCAACCCCATGTAACTTTTGGGGCAGTAACAGCTCACTTTTCAAACGTGTTTTTCAGCCCGAAATAAACGCTTTTTTTCAGACAGCTGTATCCCTATGTAACTGCAAAGCTCAGAAGAGCCCACACACTCAGGTCTTAACCCCAGTGTGCTGAAAGTGTCAAAACATGTTTTTCAGCAGAAATAAACATGTTTCTGCAAGTTTGGTCAACCCCATGTAAGTTATGGGTCAGTAACAGCTCACTTTTCAAAACGTGTTTTTCAGCCCGAAATAAACGCTTTTGTTCAGACAGCTGTATCCCTATGTAACTGCAAAGCTCAGAAGAGCCCACACACTCAGGTCTTAACCCCAGTGTGCTGAAAGTGTCAAAACATGTTTTTCAGCAGAAATAAACATGTTTCTGCAAGTTTGGTCAACCCCATGTAAGTTATGGGTCAGTAACAGCTCACTTTTCAAAACGTGTTTTTCAGCCCGAAATAAACACGTTTTTTCAGACAGCTGTATCCCTATGTAACTGCAAAGGCTCAGAAGAGCCCACACACTCAGGTCTTAACCCCAGTGTGCTGAAAGTGTCAAAACATGTTTTTCAGCAGAAATAAACATGTTTCTGCAAGTTTGGTCAACCCCATGTAAGTTATGGGTCAGTAACAGCTCACTTTTCAAAACGTGTTTTTCAGCCCGAAATAAACACGTTTTTTCAGACAGCTGTATCCCTATGTAACTGCAAAGCTCAGAAGAGCCCACACACTCAGGTCTTAACCCCAGTGTGCTGAAAGTGTCAAAACATGTTTTTCAGCAGAAATAAACATGTTTCTGCAAGTTTGGTCAACCCCATGTAAGTTATGGGTCAGTAACAGCTCACTTTTCAAAACGTGTTTTTCAGCCCGAAATAAACGCTTTTTTTCAGACAGCTGTATCCCTATGTAACTGCAAAGCTCAGAAGAGCCCACACACTCAGGTCTTAACCCCAGTGTGCTGAAAGTGTCAAAACATGTTTTTCAGCAGAAATAAACATGTTTCTGCAAGTTTGGTCAACCCCATGTAAGTTATGGGTCAGTAACAGCTCACTTTTCAAAACGTGTTTTTCAGCCCGAAATAAACACGTTTTTTCAGACAGCTGTATCCCTATGTAACTGCAAAGCTCAGAAGAGCCCACACACTCAGGTCTTAACCCCAGTGTGCTGAAAGTGTCAAAACATGTTTTTCAGCAGAAATAAACATGTTTCTGCAAGTTTGGTCAACCCCATGTAAGTTATGGGTCAGTAACAGCTCACTTTTCAAAACGTGTTTTTCAGCCCGAAATAAACGCTTTTTTTCAGACAGCTGTATCCCTATGTAACTGCAAAGCTCAGAAGAGCCCACACACTCAGGTCTTAACCCCAGTGTGCTGAAAGTGTCAAAACATGTTTTTCAGCAGAAATAAACATGTTTCTGCAAGTTTGGTCAACCCCATGTAAGTTATGGGTCAGTAACAGCTCACTTTTCAAAACGTGTTTTTCAGCCCGAAATAAACACGTTTTTTCAGACAGCTGTATCCCTATGTAACTGCAAAGCTCAGAAGAGCCCACACACTCAGGTCTTAACCCCAGTGTGCTGAAAGTGTCAAAACATGTTTTTCAGCAGAAATAAACATGTTTCTGCAAGTTTGGTCAACCCCATGTAAGTTATGGGTCAGTAACAGCTCACTTTTCAAAACGTGTTTTTCAGCCCGAAATAAACGCTTTTTTCAGACAGCTGTATCCCTATGTAACTGCAAAGCTCAGAAGAGCCCACACACTCAGGTCTTAACCCCAGTGTGCTGAAAGTGTCAAAACATGTTTTTCAGCAGAAATAAACATGTTTCTGCAAGTTTGGTCAACCCCATGTAAGTTATGGGTCAGTAACAGCTCACTTTTCAAAACGTGTTTTTCAGCCCGAAATAAACACGTTTTTTCAGACAGCTGTATCCCTATGTAACTGCAAGGCTCAGAAGAGCCCACACACTCAGGTCTTAACCCCAGTGTGCTGAAAGTGTCAAAACATGTTTTTCAGCAGAAATAAACATGTTTCTGCAAGTTTGGTCAACCCCATGTAAGTTATGGGTCAGTAACAGCTCACTTTTCAAAACGTGTTTTTCAGCCCGAAATAAACACGTTTTTTCAGACAGCTGTATCCCTATGTAACTGCAAAGCTCAGAAGAGCCCACACACTCAGGTCTTAACCCCAGTGTGCTGAAAGTGTCAAAACGTGTTTTTCAGCAGAAATAAACATGTTTCTGCAAGTTTGGTCAACCCCATGTAAGTTATGGGTCAGTAACAGCTCACTTTTCAAAACGTGTTTTTCAGCCCGAAATAAACGCTTTTTTTCAGACAGCTGTATCCCTATGTAACTGCAAGGCTCAGAAGAGCCCACACACTCAGGTCTTAACCCCAGTGTGCTGAAAGTGTCAAAACATGTTTTTCAGCAGAAATAAACATGTTTCTGCAAGTTTGGTCAACCCCATGTAACTTATGGGGCAGTAACAGCTCACTTTTCAAAACGTGTTTTTCAGCCCGAAATAAACACGTTTTATCAGACAGCTGTATCCCTATGTAACTGCAAGGCTCAGAAGAGCCCACACACTCAGGTCTTAACCCCAGTGTGCTGAAAGTGTCAAAACATGTTTTTCAGCAGAAATAAACATGTTTCTGCAAGTTTGGTCAACCCCATGTAAGTTATGGGTCAGTAACAGCTCACTTTTCAAAACGTGTTTTTCAGCCCGAAATAAACGCTTTTTTTCAGACAGCTGTATCCCTATGTAACTGCAAAGCTCAGAAGAGCCCACACACTCAGGTCTTAACCCCAGTGTGCTGAAAGTGTCAAAACATGTTTTTCAGCAGAAATAAACATGTTTCTGCAAGTTTGGTCAACCCCATGTAAGTTATGGGTCAGTAACAGCTCACTTTTCAAAACGTGTTTTTCAGCCCGAAATAAACGCTTTTTTTCAGACAGCTGTATCCCTATGTAACTGCAAAGCTCAGAAGAGCCCACACACTCAGGTCTTAACCCCAGTGTGCTGAAAGTGTCAAAACATGTTTTTCAGCAGAAATAAACATGTTTCTGCAAGTTTGGTCAACCCCATGTAAGTTATGGGTCAGTAACAGCTCACTTTTCAAAACGTGTTTTTCAGCCCGAAATAAACACGTTTTTTCAGACAGCTGTATCCCTATGTAACTGCAAGGCTCAGAAGAGCCCACACACTCAGGTCTTAACCCCAGTGTGCTGAAAGTGTCAAAACGTGTTTTTCAGCAGAAATAAACATGTTTCTGCAAGTTTGGTCAACCCCATGTAACTTATGGGGCAGTAACAGCTCACTTTTCAAAACGTATTTTTCAGTCCGAAATAAACACGTTTTTTCAGACAGCTGTATCCCTATGTAACTGCAAGGCTCAGAAGAGCCCACACACTCAGGTGTTAACCCCAGTGTGCTGAAAGTGTCAAAACATGTTTTTCAGCAGAAATAAACATGTTTCTGCAAGTTTGGTCAACCCCATGTAAGTTATGGGTCAGTAACAGCTCACTTTTCAAAACGTGTTTTTCAGCCCGAAATAAACGCTTTTTTTCAGACAGCTGTATCCCTATGTAACTGCAAAGCTCAGAAGAGCCCACACACTCAGGTCTTAACCCCAGTGTGCTGAAAGTGTCAAAACATGTTTTTCAGCAGAAATAAACATGTTTCTGCAAGTTTGGTCAACCCCATGTAAGTTATGGGTCAGTAACAGCTCACTTTTCAAAACGTGTTTTTCAGCCCGAAATAAACGCTTTTTTTCAGACAGCTGTATCCCTATGTAACTGCAAAGCTCAGAAGAGCCCACACACTCAGGTCTTAACCCCAGTGTGCTGAAAGTGTCAAAACATGTTTTTCAGCAGAAATAAACATGTTTCTGCAAGTTTGGTCAACCCCATGTAAGTTATGGGTCAGTAACAGCTCACTTTTCAAAACGTGTTTTTCAGCCCGAAATAAACGCTTTTTTTCAGACAGCTGTATCCCTATGTAACTGCAAAGCTCAGAAGAGCCCACACACTCAGGTCTTAACCCCAGTGTGCTGAAAGTGTCAAAACATGTTTTTCAGCAGAAATAAACATGTTTCTGCAAGTTTGGTCAACCCCATGTAAGTTATGGGTCAGTAACAGCTCACTTTTCAAAACGTGTTTTTCAGCCCGAAATAAACGCTTTTTTTCAGACAGCTGTATCCCTATGTAACTGCAAAGCTCAGAAGAGCCCACACACTCAGGTCTTAACCCCAGTGTGCTGAAAGTGTCAAAACATGTTTTTCAGCAGAAATAAACATGTTTCTGCAAGTTTGGTCAACCCCATGTAACTTTTGGGGCAGTAACAGCTCACTTTTCAAAACGTGTTTTTCAGCCCGAAATAAACGCTTTTTTTCAGACAGCTGTATCCCTATGTAACTGCAAAGCTCAGAAGAGCCCACACACTCAGGTCTTAACCCCAGTGTGCTGAAAGTGTCAAAACATGTTTTTCAGCAGAAATAAACATGTTTCTGCAAGTTTGGTCAACCCCATGTAAGTTATGGGTCAGTAACAGCTCACTTTTCAAAACGTGTTTTTCAGCCCGAAATAAACGCTTTTTTTCAGACAGCTGTATCCCTATGTAACTGCAAAGCTCAGAAGAGCCCACACACTCAGGTCTTAACCCCAGTGTGCTGAAAGTGTCAAAACATGTTTTTCAGCAGAAATAAACATGTTTCTGCAAGTTTGGTCAACCCCATGTAAGTTATGGGTCAGTAACAGCTCACTTTTCAAAACGTGTTTTTCAGCCCGAAATAAACACGTTTTTTCAGACAGCTGTATCCCTATGTAACTGCAAGGCTCAGAAGAGCCCACACACTCAGGTCTTAACCCCAGTGTGCTGAAAGTGTCAAAACATGTTTTTCAGCAGAAATAAACATGTTTCTGCAAGTTTGGTCAACCCCATGTAAGTTATGGGTCAGTAACAGCTCACTTTTCAAAACGTGTTTTTCAGCCCGAAATAAACGCTTTTTTTCAGACAGCTGTATCCCTATGTAACTGCAAAGCTCAGAAGAGCCCACACACTCAGGTCTTAACCCCAGTGTGCTGAAAGTGTCAAAACATGTTTTTCAGCAGAAATAAACATGTTTCTGCAAGTTTGGTCAACCCCATGTAAGTTATGGGTCAGTAACAGCTCACTTTTCAAAACGTGTTTTTCAGCCCGAAATAAACACGTTTTTTCAGACAGCTGTATCCCTATGTAACTGCAAGGCTCAGAAGAGCCCACACACTCAGGTCTTAACCCCAGTGTGCTGAAAGTGTCAAAACATGTTTTTCAGCAGAAATAAACATGTTTCTGCAAGTTTGGTCAACCCCATGTAACTTTTGGGGCAGTAACAGCTCACTTTTCAAAACGTGTTTTTCAGCCCGAAATAAACGCTTTTTTTCAGACAGCTGTATCCCTATGTAACTGCAAAGCTCAGAAGAGCCCACACACTCAGGTCTTAACCCCAGTGTGCTGAAAGTGTCAAAACATGTTTTTCAGCAGAAATAAACATGTTTCTGCAAGTTTGGTCAACCCCATGTAAGTTATGGGTCAGTAACAGCTCACTTTTCAAAACGTGTTTTTCAGCCCGAAATAAACGCTTTTGTTCAGACAGCTGTATCCCTATGTAACTGCAAAGCTCAGAAGAGCCCACACACTCAGGTCTTAACCCCAGTGTGCTGAAAGTGTCAAAACATGTTTTTCAGCAGAAATAAACATGTTTCTGCAAGTTTGGTCAACCCCATGTAAGTTATGGGTCAGTAACAGCTCACTTTTCAAAACGTGTTTTTCAGCCCGAAATAAACACGTTTTTTCAGACAGCTGTATCCCTATGTAACTGCAAGGCTCAGAAGAGCCCACACACTCAGGTCTTAACCCCAGTGTGCTGAAAGTGTCAAAACATGTTTTTCAGCAGAAATAAACATGTTTCTGCAAGTTTGGTCAACCCCATGTAAGTTATGGGTCAGTAACAGCTCACTTTTCAAAACGTGTTTTTCAGCCCGAAATAAACACGTTTTTTCAGACAGCTGTATCCCTATGTAACTGCAAAGCTCAGAAGAGCCCACACACTCAGGTCTTAACCCCAGTGTGCTGAAAGTGTCAAAACATGTTTTTCAGCAGAAATAAACATGTTTCTGCAAGTTTGGTCAACCCCATGTAAGTTATGGGTCAGTAACAGCTCACTTTTCAAAACGTGTTTTTCAGCCCGAAATAAACGCTTTTTTTCAGACAGCTGTATCCCTATGTAACTGCAAAGCTCAGAAGAGCCCACACACTCAGGTCTTAACCCCAGTGTGCTGAAAGTGTCAAAACATGTTTTTCAGCAGAAATAAACATGTTTCTGCAAGTTTGGTCAACCCCATGTAAGTTATGGGTCAGTAACAGCTCACTTTTCAAAACGTGTTTTTCAGCCCGAAATAAACACGTTTTTTCAGACAGCTGTATCCCTATGTAACTGCAAAGCTCAGAAGAGCCCACACACTCAGGTCTTAACCCCAGTGTGCTGAAAGTGTCAAAACATGTTTTTCAGCAGAAATAAACATGTTTCTGCAAGTTTGGTCAACCCCATGTAAGTTATGGGTCAGTAACAGCTCACTTTTCAAAACGTGTTTTTCAGCCCGAAATAAACGCTTTTTTTCAGACAGCTGTATCCCTATGTAACTGCAAAGCTCAGAAGAGCCCACACACTCAGGTCTTAACCCCAGTGTGCTGAAAGTGTCAAAACATGTTTTTCAGCAGAAATAAACATGTTTCTGCAAGTTTGGTCAACCCCATGTAAGTTATGGGTCAGTAACAGCTCACTTTTCAAAACGTGTTTTTCAGCCCGAAATAAACACGTTTTTTCAGACAGCTGTATCCCTATGTAACTGCAAAGCTCAGAAGAGCCCACACACTCAGGTCTTAACCCCAGTGTGCTGAAAGTGTCAAAACGTGTTTTTCAGCAGAAATAAACATGTTTCTGCAAGTTTGGTCAACCCCATGTAAGTTATGGGTCAGTAACAGCTCACTTTTCAAAACGTGTTTTTCAGCCCGAAATAAACGCTTTTTTTCAGACAGCTGTATCCCTATGTAACTGCAAGGCTCAGAAGAGCCCACACACTCAGGTCTTAACCCCAGTGTGCTGAAAGTGTCAAAACATGTTTTTCAGCAGAAATAAACATGTTTCTGCAAGTTTGGTCAACCCCATGTAACTTATGGGGCAGTAACAGCTCACTTTTCAAAACGTGTTTTTCAGCCCGAAATAAACACGTTTTATCAGACAGCTGTATCCCTATGTAACTGCAAGGCTCAGAAGAGCCCACACACTCAGGTCTTAACCCCAGTGTGCTGAAAGTGTCAAAACATGTTTTTCAGCAGAAATAAACATGTTTCTGCAAGTTTGGTCAACCCCATGTAAGTTATGGGTCAGTAACAGCTCACTTTTCAAAACGTGTTTTTCAGCCCGAAATAAACGCTTTTTTTCAGACAGCTGTATCCCTATGTAACTGCAAAGCTCAGAAGAGCCCACACACTCAGGTCTTAACCCCAGTGTGCTGAAAGTGTCAAAACATGTTTTTCAGCAGAAATAAACATGTTTCTGCAAGTTTGGTCAACCCCATGTAAGTTATGGGTCAGTAACAGCTCACTTTTCAAAACGTGTTTTTCAGCCCGAAATAAACGCTTTTTTTCAGACAGCTGTATCCCTATGTAACTGCAAAGCTCAGAAGAGCCCACACACTCAGGTCTTAACCCCAGTGTGCTGAAAGTGTCAAAACATGTTTTTCAGCAGAAATAAACATGTTTCTGCAAGTTTGGTCAACCCCATGTAAGTTATGGGTCAGTAACAGCTCACTTTTCAAAACGTGTTTTTCAGCCCGAAATAAACACGTTTTTTCAGACAGCTGTATCCCTATGTAACTGCAAGGCTCAGAAGAGCCCACACACTCAGGTCTTAACCCCAGTGTGCTGAAAGTGTCAAAACGTGTTTTTCAGCAGAAATAAACATGTTTCTGCAAGTTTGGTCAACCCCATGTAACTTATGGGGCAGTAACAGCTCACTTTTCAAAACGTATTTTTCAGTCCGAAATAAACACGTTTTTTCAGACAGCTGTATCCCTATGTAACTGCAAGGCTCAGAAGAGCCCACACACTCAGGTGTTAACCCCAGTGTGCTGAAAGTGTCAAAACATGTTTTTCAGCAGAAATAAACATGTTTCTGCAAGTTTGGTCAACCCCATGTAAGTTATGGGTCAGTAACAGCTCACTTTTCAAAACGTGTTTTTCAGCCCGAAATAAACGCTTTTTTTCAGACAGCTGTATCCCTATGTAACTGCAAAGCTCAGAAGAGCCCACACACTCAGGTCTTAACCCCAGTGTGCTGAAAGTGTCAAAACATGTTTTTCAGCAGAAATAAACATGTTTCTGCAAGTTTGGTCAACCCCATGTAAGTTATGGGTCAGTAACAGCTCACTTTTCAAAACGTGTTTTTCAGCCCGAAATAAACGCTTTTTTTCAGACAGCTGTATCCCTATGTAACTGCAAAGCTCAGAAGAGCCCACACACTCAGGTCTTAACCCCAGTGTGCTGAAAGTGTCAAAACATGTTTTTCAGCAGAAATAAACATGTTTCTGCAAGTTTGGTCAACCCCATGTAAGTTATGGGTCAGTAACAGCTCACTTTTCAAAACGTGTTTTTCAGCCCGAAATAAACGCTTTTTTTCAGACAGCTGTATCCCTATGTAACTGCAAAGCTCAGAAGAGCCCACACACTCAGGTCTTAACCCCAGTGTGCTGAAAGTGTCAAAACATGTTTTTCAGCAGAAATAAACATGTTTCTGCAAGTTTGGTCAACCCCATGTAAGTTATGGGTCAGTAACAGCTCACTTTTCAAAACGTGTTTTTCAGCCCGAAATAAACGCTTTTTTCAGACAGCTGTATCCCTATGTAACTGCAAAGCTCAGAAGAGCCCACACACTCAGGTCTTAACCCCAGTGTGCTGAAAGTGTCAAAACATGTTTTTCAGCAGAAATAAACATGTTTCTGCAAGTTTGGTCAACCCCATGTAACTTTTGGGGCAGTAACAGCTCACTTTTCAAAACGTGTTTTTCAGCCCGAAATAAACGCTTTTTTTCAGACAGCTGTATCCCTATGTAACTGCAAAGCTCAGAAGAGCCCACACACTCAGGTCTTAACCCCAGTGTGCTGAAAGTGTCAAAACATGTTTTTCAGCAGAAATAAACATGTTTCTGCAAGTTTGGTCAACCCCATGTAAGTTATGGGTCAGTAACAGCTCACTTTTCAAAACGTGTTTTTCAGCCCGAAATAAACGCTTTTTTTCAGACAGCTGTATCCCTATGTAACTGCAAAGCTCAGAAGAGCCCACACACTCAGGTCTTAACCCCAGTGTGCTGAAAGTGTCAAAACATGTTTTTCAGCAGAAATAAACATGTTTCTGCAAGTTTGGTCAACCCCATGTAAGTTATGGGTCAGTAACAGCTCACTTTTCAAAACGTGTTTTTCAGCCCGAAATAAACACGTTTTTTCAGACAGCTGTATCCCTATGTAACTGCAAGGCTCAGAAGAGCCCACACACTCAGGTCTTAACCCCAGTGTGCTGAAAGTGTCAAAACATGTTTTTCAGCAGAAATAAACATGTTTCTGCAAGTTTGGTCAACCCCATGTAAGTTATGGGTCAGTAACAGCTCACTTTTCAAAACGTGTTTTTCAGCCCGAAATAAACGCTTTTTTTCAGACAGCTGTATCCCTATGTAACTGCAAAGCTCAGAAGAGCCCACACACTCAGGTCTTAACCCCAGTGTGCTGAAAGTGTCAAAACATGTTTTTCAGCAGAAATAAACATGTTTCTGCAAGTTTGGTCAACCCCATGTAAGTTATGGGTCAGTAACAGCTCACTTTTCAAAACGTGTTTTTCAGCCCGAAATAAACACGTTTTTTCAGACAGCTGTATCCCTATGTAACTGCAAGGCTCAGAAGAGCCCACACACTCAGGTCTTAACCCCAGTGTGCTGAAAGTGTCAAAACATGTTTTTCAGCAGAAATAAACATGTTTCTGCAAGTTTGGTCAACCCCATGTAAGTTATGGGGCAGTAACAGCTCACTTTTCAAAACGTGTTTTTCAGCCCGAAATAAACGCTTTTTTTCAGACAGCTGTATCCCTATGTAACTGCAAAGCTCAGAAGAGCCCACACACTCAGGTCTTAACCCCAGTGTGCTGAAAGTGTCAAAACATGTTTTTCAGCAGAAATAAACATGTTTCTGCAAGTTTGGTCAACCCCATGTAAGTTATGGGTCAGTAACAGCTCACTTTTCAAAACGTGTTTTTCAGCCCGAAATAAACACTTTTTTTCAGACAGCTGTATCCCTATGTAACTGCAAAGCTCAGAAGAGCCCACACACTCAGGTCTTAACCCCAGTGTGCTGAAAGTGTCAAAACATGTTTTTCAGCAGAAATAAACATGTTTCTGCAAGTTTGGTCAACCCCATGTAAGTTATGGGTCAGTAACAGCTCACTTTTCAAAACGTGTTTTTCAGCCCGAAATAAACACGTTTTTTTCAGACAGCTGTATCCCTATGTAACTGCAAGGCTCAGAAGAGCCCACACACTCAGGTCTTAACCCCAGTGTGCTGAAAGTGTCAAAACATGTTTTTCAGCAGAAATAAACATGTTTCTGCAAGTTTGGTCAACCCCATGTAAGTTATGGGTCAGTAACAGCTCACTTTTCAAAACGTGTTTTTCAGCCCGAAATAAACACGTTTTTTCAGACAGCTGTATCCCTATGTAACTGCAAGGCTCAGAAGAGCCCACACACTCAGGTCTTAACCCCAGTGTGCTGAAAGTGTCAAAACATGTTTTTCAGCAGAAATAAACATGTTTCTGCAAGTTTGGTCAACCCCATGTAAGTTATGGGTCAGTAACAGCTCACTTTTCAAAACGTGTTTTTCAGCCCGAAATAAACGCTTTTTTTCAGACAGCTGTATCCCTATGTAACTGCAAAGCTCAGAAGAGCCCACACACTCAGGTCTTAACCCCAGTGTGCTGAAAGTGTCAAAACATGTTTTTCAGCAGAAATAAACATGTTTCTGCAAGTTTGGTCAACCCCATGTAAGTTATGGGTCAGTAACAGCTCACTTTTCAAAACGTGTTTTTCAGCCCGAAATAAACACGTTTTTTCAGACAGCTGTATCCCTATGTAACTGCAAAGCTCAGAAGAGCCCACACACTCAGGTCTTAACCCCAGTGTGCTGAAAGTGTCAAAACATGTTTTTCAGCAGAAATAAACATGTTTCTGCAAGTTTGGTCAACCCCATGTAAGTTATGGGTCAGTAACAGCTCACTTTTCAAAACGTGTTTTTCAGCCCGAAATAAACGCTTTTTTTCAGACAGCTGTATCCCTATGTAACTGCAAAGGCTCAGAAGAGCCCACACACTCAGGTCTTAACCCCAGTGTGCTGAAAGTGTCAAAACATGTTTTTCAGCAGAAATAAACATGTTTCTGCAAGTTTGGTCAACCCCATGTAAGTTATGGGTCAGTAACAGCTCACTTTTCAAAACGTGTTTTTCAGCCCGAAATAAACACGTTTTTTCAGACAGCTGTATCCCTATGTAACTGCAAAGCTCAGAAGAGCCCACACACTCAGGTCTTAACCCCAGTGTGCTGAAAGTGTCAAAACGTGTTTTTCAGCAGAAATAAACATGTTTCTGCAAGTTTGGTCAACCCCATGTAAGTTATGGGTCAGTAACAGCTCACTTTTCAAAACGTGTTTTTCAGCCCGAAATAAACGCTTTTTTCAGACAGCTGTATCCCTATGTAACTGCAAAGCTCAGAAGAGCCCACACACTCAGGTCTTAACCCCAGTGTGCTGAAAGTGTCAAAACATGTTTTTCAGCAGAAATAAACATGTTTCTGCAAGTTTGGTCAACCCCATGTAACTTATGGGGCAGTAACAGCTCACTTTTCAAAACGTGTTTTTCAGCCCGAAATAAACACGTTTTATCAGACAGCTGTATCCCTATGTAACTGCAAGGCTCAGAAGAGCCCACACACTCAGGTCTTAACCCCAGTGTGCTGAAAGTGTCAAAACATGTTTTTCAGCAGAAATAAACATGTTTCTGCAAGTTTGGTCAACCCCATGTAAGTTATGGGTCAGTAACAGCTCACTTTTCAAAACGTGTTTTTCAGCCCGAAATAAACGCTTTTTTTCAGACAGCTGTATCCCTATGTAACTGCAAAGCTCAGAAGAGCCCACACACTCAGGTCTTAACCCCAGTGTGCTGAAAGTGTCAAAACATGTTTTTCAGCAGAAATAAACACACAGTGAGAACATGTGAATTTCTGCAAGTTTGGTCAACCCCATGTAAGTTATGGGTCAGTAACAGCTCACTTTTCAAACGTGTTTTTCAGCCCGAAATAAACGCTTTTTTTCAGACAGCTGTATCCCTATGTAACTGCAAAGCTCAGAAGAGCCCACACACTCAGGTCTTAACCCCAGTGTGCTGAAAGTGTCAAAACATGTTTTTCAGCAGAAATAAACATGTTTCTGCAAGTTTGGTCAACCCCATGTAAGTTATGGGTCAGTAACAGCTCACTTTTCAAAACGTGTTTTTCAGCCCGAAATAAACACGTTTTTTCAGACAGCTGTATCCCTATGTAACTGCAAGGCTCAGAAGAGCCCACACACTCAGGTCTTAACCCCAGTGTGCTGAAAGTGTCAAAACGTGTTTTTCAGCAGAAATAAAC